>NW_028261393.1:49085194-49240194 GCF_051295495.1 Thamnophis sirtalis | reverse complement strand
ATTAGGTGGCGGAGTGGTTAGAATGTAGTACAGCAGGCTACTTTAGCTGACTGCTAGCTGCAGTTCGACAGTTCAAATCTAGCTACAGTTCGACAGTTCAAATCTTACCGGCTCTAGGTTGACTCAGCCTATCCAGGTGGATAAAATGAGGACCCAGATTATTGGGGGCAATATACTGACTCTGTAAACCGCTTAGAGAGGGCTGTAAAAGCACTATGAAGAGGTATATAAGTCTAAGTGCTATTGCTATTTTTGATGTTTTGGAAACAGCTCAGGCATTTGGTGCCTCTCACTGCAGTTTCACATTCAATTCCCAGGTCAGGTGTCCTTGGCATGTGGTTTAATCTGGTTTGGCACCTCTGGTTCTTGTCAATATGTCTCCCCTCCTGCCGTTTGTCTTCTCATTCCCAGGCCCACACCTTGCTGCCCCAAATTCCTCCCTCCTCCTCTGCGATTTAGGGCAGGAGGCAAGAAGCTGAAGATGGCAGAGCTGACAATAGGCAAAAAAAGAGAACATTACTAGATCCATTGTATTCTTCAAGGGTAACCACAGACTCCACATTATTGAGATTTTTTAATGTACTCTCCACGCCTCATCTTCCTCCTTCATCTTCCTTCTTCCATTGGCATCTTTGAACGTGATTATGGAGCGTTCCTGGAGTGCTACAGGATTAAAAACATTGTAGTAAAATAACTTCAAGGCAACATATTAATCCCAGTGATTGCAGGTGTGACGTGCTGTAAAAGTTTAGATGTGTGCACGTCAAGTGCACTGCAAATAAAACCCAACACTAATATTTAAACAGTACTTGAATTTAGGCCACATTAATTTGATATAAATCCATAATTACTTTTATTAGAATTAAAAGGTATCCGGAGTGAGCTTTAAAATTCACAACCATGATACATTTTTTTTTAAATAGCACAGTACATTAAATTAATAGAAACTGCATACACCGGTGGAAAACCTACTTTGTGATTTTTAATGATAGATATTAATGTTATTTAATTACCGTTTAAGTAAATGAGGACTATATAGCTATCAGGACAGCACAATTTTATTCCAACGATTCTCAGATAGAGCAGGGAAACAAAATGAAAGTAGGCAGTGTGATTTATAGACTCTAAAATCCAAAACATTTCATTTTAATTTGTAGTTCTTTTAAGCGTATTTATTGTTTTGCCGTTTATTTAGTGGATTAATAAAGAAACACGTACATTACCGCGTTATCTCTTTGTAAGTTTGGTAATTCTTTATGAATATAACTGGCCTCCTTTGTAATTCAATTTATATTATTTATTTGTTACTTTAAAGAATTTACATGCCTGTCCACTTCAAGAAATGTGGCTCTGGATGTTTTACAATAAAAAATAAATCAAGATAAAGCAATAATTAATCTCTCTTTTATTTTATACACTTACTGTGTTTTTTGGACTATAAGACACACCTAAATTTACAGGAGGAAAACAAGAAAAATGTGCATTGTATTTTCGCTTTCCCTGGCCCCCAGAAGCACTCTGCAGGCCAAAAACAGGTGTATTTTTGGTGAAAACAGGCCGTGCAGAGCACTGCAGACTGCTTCTGGGGGCCTGGGAGGGTGAAAACATGACACACTGAGAATTTGAGAGGCCAAAAATACCAGTATTCAGTCTATAAGACTCACCTAAAATTTCACCCACTTTTAGGGGGGGAAAGGTGCCTCTTACACTCTGAAAAATACGGTATTTATTTTTCCTGAGGATGCTTTACCATACTCTTTTTGTTGGTTTTACCATACTGTTATAAAAAAAAGGTACAAATTGTCTTCTTAAAAGGAAGAAGTGTGCAGTAGAAATAAAAGCTTCTGCCAAAAATAATATATCACGGCAGCAAATGAACTTGAGAAATGAATTTGATATAACTGGTCCATTCGTAGAATTTAGAATGTTACATGCTGTCAGTATCAATATTGTGGACAGATTTTTTTTCATGTGGCAGACAATATATCAGTGCTAGTAAGTTGAAGCTAAAGAGACTTGAAAATAATATTCTTTGCAATTTAATATAATGGTTGTGGTTTGATTTTATACATAAAATGCTTGGGTGAAATTGCTCATTTCTTGGGATAGATATTCACAGTTTTTATAGTGATGTTGCCAGCAGTTTACACAGGTTAATGGAGCAGTCGTGGTTAAATATATCAAGATAATAAATGTAATTTAATTATAACACCATGTCATAATGATTAAGATGGTATTGAACCATTATATTGGAGCAATTTTGTTTTTATTTGGTCTAGTTAAGTTTGTTTTTGGGACGTGCATTCAAGTTATGGACTCTTTTTTTGTTAGATGTAAAACATTGAAGGATCTGAATTGGCTTTCTTCTACTACGAAGAAACAGAATCACAGCTGTAAACAAACAGGATAGATAGAATCCTAACCATATTGTTTGAAATTCAGCCAGTTTCAATTTCCATCAGACTTTGCAGATGCAGGAAGGTACAAAGTTGAGAAATGAACGTTTCATATTTGTTTATGCTTTATGGCACCATACATGTAATTTGTTTGAATTGCTTTATGAAATACTAGGACCTAAAAGAGAAGGAGAATGAAGAACTTGATATTCAGTTGAAAGTATTTGATGAAAACAAAGAGGAAGATTCAATTGAAATGGCCCATCGTCTCAATGACATCAAAGTGGAAATAGAATATCCTTTTTAAAAAAAATAATAATAATATATATACTGTTTTCCTTAGAACTGAATAGTAAAAGAAAACGAGAAAGCCTTGAAAACAGGGAAAGTTTTAATAAGGTTCAAGAAAAGGTACTGGTTTTGTAAATAAATTAGGAACGGTGATAATTATTTAGGATGTGTGGGTCAATTAAGAGTATTGTTAAATTAGTCACACATGAACTTATATTGAATTTTTTTCTTGGTAATAAAGAGATTATTGGATTTATATTAGTGTTTTTCGGGGGAACTAAAATGAGCCTTATGATTTTGTTTAAGTCACACTATAATTTTACAGTGTGTATTTATTTTCTTAATCATTTTAATACATATTAAAAACTTATAGAGCTAGAGGTATTGTTAATTTTGAACAATCCTCACATTGAAAAATGAATTAGCGGTAAGTACAAAGATCACTACATTTAACATTTAAACAACTCAAACTTGAATAATTGCGTTTAAAGCTTTACTTTTAACTTTTTGTTGTAGCAATAAATGGAGGTTTAAACTACATGTCCCAGTTTAGGGTTTAAAGTTAGTGTCCGATATTTGGTAACACAGTATAAACATTTTCAAAACTCTTTCAGTGTTGAGTTTCAAAAAATGCAGCAATTGTGATTTTTCTATTCTGACATTTCCTTAATGGTCCTTTTACCGATGTGAATGAAGTTTACCACTTGCTCTATAACATGTTGAAAGAAACAGCATCAGAAAACTACTTTCTATCCATTTTACAGCATTTTTTACTCATTAGGAATGATTATTATGTACGGTAAGCCAGCTATTTTGCTTTTCATGTTTCAATGGCGCATCCCGTTGCTTAATTAAATGAGCATGTCATGTAGTAAGGGGAACGTGAATTCCCACCTTTGTTTTCAGGTAGAAACTATCAAAGAGACATTAGAAAATTAATTGCTAACACTTTCGAGCTGATTCCATTACAGAGCAAAAGATCCCACTGCATTTTGGTGGGAGATAAAACAGAACTTTTGTTTAAATCATCAGAAAAATTTTAGGCATGAGGTCTGCTTCAGCTTAAATTTGAATGATCTTGTTCCCGGATCGTTAGATAGATTGCATCAATTGTTCTCAACCTGTGGTTTATGGACTCCTGAGGGGCGACCATATTGTCATGGGAGGGGTCACCAAGGCTTGAGGAAATGTTATGTTTTAAGTCTTGAGGGTACACAGCAGTGGTGGGATTGAGCCAGTTCGCACCACTTCGGGAGAACCGGTTGGTAACTTTCTAAGCAATTTGGTGAACTGGTTGTTGGAAGAAATCATGAGGGCAGAGAACCGGTTGTTAAATTATTTGAATCCCACCACTGGTACACAGCCATTTTCCGTGACTACAAAAGGTATTTAAAGGAAGTCCATGGTGAAGAAAAGATTGAGAACCACTGGATTACATGACTCTTTACCCCTTTCTTAATTGGACCTATGGATTCTTTATTACAACAACTGTAAAAACGACTGCCTTTTATTTTTCTCACCAGGCCTCAGTATTACAAGATAATAGAAGAATGTGTTACACAAATAGTGTTGCACTGTAGTGGTATGGATCCTGACTTCAAATATAGAGGAAGATTGGATGTAGACTTCACGCATCTTGTGGGTAAGTGCATCTTTTTTAATTATGTTCTCTCTCTCTCTCTCTCTCTCTCTCCCTCCCTCCCTCCCTCCCTCCCTCCCTCCCTCTCTCCCCCCCTCTATCTCTATCTCTCTATCTCTCTATATATATTTCTCGATCAATCTATCTATCATCTACTATCTATCTATCTATCTATCTATCTATCTATCTATCTATCTATCTATCATCTACTATCTATCTATCTATCTATCTATCTATCTATCTATCATCTACTATCTATCTATCTATCTATCTATCTATCTATCTATCTATCTATCTATCTATCTATCTATCTATCATCTATCATCTACTGTCTATCTATCTATCTATCTATCTATCTATCTATCTATCTATCTATCTATCTATCTATCTATCTATCTATCTATCTATCTATCATCTATCATCTATCTATCTATCTATCTATCATCTACCATCTTTCTTTCTTTCTTTCTTTCTTTCTTTCTTTCTTTCTTTCTTTCTTTCTTCTATACATTCCTTTATAAAACAAATCTCAGGCTATTCAAGAACATTATTTTTTTAACCCAGATTATTTGAAAATAATCTGGGTTAAAAAATAATGTTCTTGAATGATATCTCTGTATGACATTGTATATCTTCGATTTTTAAAATTGTAGTTATGTTAGGACCTATTATTTTCCTCCTTTCAGACAGCTGTGTGAACAAAGCAAAAGTTGAAGAAAGTGAGCAAAAGGCAGCTGATTTTTCCAAAAAGGTAGGCCCGCAAACAATTCGTCATGTTGCAGCCTTTGAAAAACTCCCATTGTTATATTTCTACATGTATTTTTTTAAAGGACTTCGGTTTCAGAATTGTGTTATTATGCTTATATCTGAAAGCAGCAAGACCTAAACATGATAAAAATACACTTAGACAACATTAGAGTTTATTGAAATCAAACTAATTATTTCAATTAATAATTGAAAGATCCCTCTGCAACCAGGCAGAACGTATCTTAGAAATTGGTAGATTTGGTGTGGTAGAAAAAGCTTTTGTCTGTCTCTGACAATTTGTCCTATCTTAGCTTAAAATCCTTAAATTGCTCTTCTGGGCAACACACTATCTCTTATTTGGAAACAGCTTTATCCAATTCATCTCTAACATAAACATTCTTGTTTACCTCCATCCTAAATCTATGGACGGCCAGAGGTTCTAAGTTGACTCAAGAATTTTTAACTATCCCCTACTGGTGTTTCTCATCTCCAGCTAATCATTTGGCACAATTCCACATATATTAATTAGAGTTAAGAGTTAAGTAACACTTCCCATTGTTTCACCTAATAAAAAATTTATAATGGGAAAGAGCCTACTGTTACCTTGTAGGTATATAAAGGAAACTATCTCAAGGTACTTGACAAAATGAACTTGAGAAATGAATTTGATATAACTGGTCCATTCGAAGAATTCAGAACATTACATGCTGTCAGTATCAATACTGTGAGCAGATTTCATGTGGCAGATAATATGCCACTGCTACTAAGTTGAAGCTAAAGAGACTTGAAAATAATATTCTTTGCAATTTAAGATAATAGTTGTGGTTTGATTTTATAAATAAAATGCTTGGGCAAAAGAGATTATTTAATTGCTCATTTCTTGAGATAGACATTCACAATTTTTATAGTGATGTTACCAGCAGTTTTACCAAGTAACATACTTGGAGAAGTTGTGATTGAATCTATCAAGATGGTTATAATGGGAAATGGGAAATAGTCTACTGTTATCTTATAAGTATATGAAGGAAACCATCTCAAGATAATTTATGCTGTGACTACCTTCCATTCCACCACACTGGTGTTATTTTAAGTAGTCCACAAAGCCAGACAGATTTCTTTTGCTTAAAACTTTCATTCTTGTGTAGCAATATTAAATTTGGACCAAGACGAATGACTATTTCTGTACTGGTGATCATTGCAGTTTGATGAAGAATTCTCAGCTCGGCAGGAAGCACAAGCTGAGCTTCAAATGCGTGAGGAGAAAATCCGACAACTTGAAGCTGAAATCCAACAGTTGCGAACCCAGGTATGACATAAATTAGTGGCATCTTTATCCCGCTGAAAGGACTTCTGGTTTAAAGGAGATAGGATGCTAATTGCTAAGTATAGCTGGGATGATAAAGGTTACCAATAGTGCTTGGTTTACATTTATTTAGTGCAGGGGTTTTAAACTCAAGGGCGACGGGCCGGATGCAACCTGTGAGGTGCTTAGAGCTGGCCTGTGTAGTAACCCTGGAAACAGAGAAGGACTGGCCCGAGTTGCCTCTGCCAGTGAAAACGGAGCTCAGAGGGCTGCAGGAGGCCGTCGTGGTCGAAAATGGAGCTAAGGGGAACTACACGCCACCTGTCATTTTCACTGGCAGAGGGCTGCAGAGGCCAAAAACAGGGCTCAGGGGGGCTGCGGCCCTCCCAAGCTCTGTTTTCATTGGCAGAGGGCTACAAGAGGCCGTCACAGCCGAAAACGGATATTGAGCTGGCCACGCTCTCTTGACCCCACCGAGGTCCAAACACAACCCTCATGCGGCCCTCAATGAAATTGAGTTTGGCACTCCTGGTTTACTGATTGTTCAATTGTTTAGTGAAGCCCAGCTCATTTAACAATTGCCTTGATAAGCAATGGAAATTCTCAACTGAGGTCAGGTCAAGAACTATCTGCATTTCATTGTTTCAACATAAGCACAAATGTACGTTTCTTCCACTCAGATGTAAATTCAAACGACAAAATGAAATTAAATGCAAGAATACTTTTAATTGGGTTTATTTAAAATCTGATTATTGCCTTAGTGCATGTAAATGCTTATCAAACATGCCTAGAATAACATAATGTTATTCATACCATTGATATTGAGGATTAAATACCAGTAGAGACTAAACATTGTTACATAGAGGTGTATTTAAAGTTGAAGGGTTTAAAAGGAAGCAGAACAAATTTAATCTTTAATTGCAAATTTTATAGGCACTTTAAAAACAAAGAGTGAACATTTAGCTCTTTGATAATCTGTCATTGGAAGTTCATTTGTTCTGGTTGGTTTTATTCTAAAAAAAAAAGAATCCTAATGAATACATTTTCAATTTATGGAGTTGTTATGAGAGTATTGTCATATTGAACAAAAAAGAAGGCACCGTGGTGTTTTGTTCAAGGCCTCGTAATGTCTTAGGAAATTGCTAAAAGCTTATGTTGGTTTACTTAACAGATTTCCCTCATGTAACCATTCTAGTAGAAATGATGATGATTAAGAATCAGAGCTAAGAGTAGGATCTTCATCCTAATTATACGGCGAACGTAATTTAAAAAAATTGATTTTCTGTTGGTAGTGAATATTTAAATAAGGGAAGACTTAGGATGATTATTCAATTTCAGCCTATTGGCATCTTTTCTAACACTTCTATGAATACCACACAGATAAAAATATTCCCGAAAACCCTTGAAATGTAGTTTTGTTAATGGACCTTTTTTCCCCCTTGTTTTCAAATGGCACTTTATTAATTCTCTTGATCTGTCCTAACTCTTACAAAAGTTACACATGGCACTTGCTGCTTCTTGCTGTAATGAAGTGCTAAAAATATCTGTTAAATAACTGAGCTGATTTGAAAATGATCCCCCCCCCCCCGGGACCATATTCTCATTTATTATGGATTTCCTCTCTGTGAAACATTTGAATAAAATGTAACAGAACCTAATTGGCTGAACTTGCATAAGGACTGGGAGACACCGGAGTCCCTCCGGGGAATAGTAAGAGCCGAGGTGGCGCAGTGGTTAGTAATAAGAGCCGAGGTGGCGCAGTGGTTAGGGTGCAGTACTGCAGGCCACTTCAGCTGACTATTATCTGCAGTTCAGCGGTTCAAATCTCACCGGCTCAAGGTTGACTCAGCCTTCCATCCTTCCGAGGTGGGTAAAATGAGGACCCAGACTGTGGGGGCGAGATGCTGACTCTGTAAACCGCTTAGAGAGGGCTGAAAGCCCTATGAAGCGGTATATAAATCTAACTGCTATTGCTATAGTGCGGCATATAAATGTAATAAACCTACATTTAGTAGGAGGAGACCTGTAAAAGTGAATATTGGTAGCTCAGGATTGAAATGAGGATTTCTTGGTGCTCTCTGAACTTTAGTGGTGGGATTCAATTTTTTTTTTACTACTGGTTCTGTGGGCGTGGCTTGGTGGGCATGGCAGGGGGAGGTTACTGCAAAATCCCCATTCCCTCCCGATCAGCTGAGACTCGGGAGGCAGATAATAGATGGGGGCAGAGCCAATCATTTCATTTCATTTATTAAATTTATAGGCTGCCCAATCCCGGAGGAATCCGGGTGGCTTACAATGAAAGAAAAAAAAAAGAAAAGCAAAATAAGTAAAAAAAAAATAGTTTAAAATTCACAACACACGTTCTAATCGGGGCTGGACCTTAACACTAAGGTCAACAGCCACAGGCCTGCCGGAACAGCCAGGTTTTAACGGCTATCCTGAAGGCCGTGAGAGTGGGTAAGGTCCAGACCTCTGGGGGTAGCTGATTCCACAGGGTCGGAGCAGCCACAGAGAAGGCTCTCCTCCGGGGGCCCGCCAGCCTGCTAGCCAATCAGATATTTACCGCTTCTCTGAACTACTCAAAATTTCCGCTACTGGTGCTCCAGAACTGGTCAGAACCTGCTGAATACCACCTCTGCTGAGCTTGGTTGTGTTCGTACAAATGTTTCCTTACCTAAACCTAGTAACGTCATCTAGTCTGACGATGTCACCTAGTTTGGTTAACGAAACGCCTGCAAGGAAACAACCAAAGCTCAGAGAGCACCAAGGACCCCTCATTTCAGAGCACTGATAATGTTACCTAGTTTGGTTAATGAAACGTCTGCCAGAAAACAACTGAGCTCAGAGAGCATCAAAGACCTCCCAGGATGAGAAAATTATCTGATTTGTCTTTGGTGCTCTCTGAGCTCAGTTGTTTTCTGGCAGCCATTTAAAGGAAAAAGATTTACGTGATATTAATAGCACATGGTTGACATGTTTTTATCTTCCTGTCTCCTTATTCCAAAACTTTTGTTTGTTTGTAGGGTCCGGCATCTTCAAGTGCTGGTGCTCCTCCTCCTCCTCCACCACCACCCGCTCCTCCATTGCCATGTGCCCCTCCTCCTCCTCCTCCACTACCTGAAGGTGCAGCTCCTCCTTTACCTGGAGGGCTACCGCCCCCACCTCCTCCTCCTCCTCCTATGTTTGGTGGTCCACCACTGCCCCCACCTCCTCCTTTTGGGGGGATACCTTCTGTAGTAACCGCGCCAGTGCTGCCTTTTGGGATGAAGCCAAAGAAGAAATACAATCCAGATGTAACTATGAAGAGAATCAACTGGGCCAAGGTATCTCTTTTCAAACCTCCCGAATGTTTTCCCTTTGTTTCTTCTAATGTCAAACAGAATACAGATAGTCCTTGAGTTTATGATCGTTTGTTCAGTGATGGCTTAAAGGATGGCACTAAGTAAGTGAGTTAAGATAAGTCCTCAAAATGTTCTGGCTGGGGCAGCATCCGAAGGCTGTGTGGACAATATCCGGGCTCTTGGCAACCAGCTCATACTTGCCACTTACACTCACTGCTCACTCCAGCAGTTCAAATCTGAACAGCTCAAGGTTGACTCAAGCCTTCCATCCCTCCGAGATCAGTAAAATGAGAACCCAAATTATTGGGGGTACGATACTGACTCTAAACCACTTAGAAAGCACCTCCTTCCCCCAGCCTCCCTGCACTTGCACACACATGAACATGGACACACCATTTCCCCTCCTTTCCACATACATAGACTTAACTTGGACTTTTTTTTGTTCTTCCTTCCCACATACTTGCATGTGGCCTGCGCTGAGCCTCCCAGGGTCTCGTCCACCCCCCCCCCCACCTAATTCTGCAGCACCCCTAAACTCCTTACCTAGGACTCTTTCTGTTTTCCGGTAAACAACCCACAAAGGGAGGCAGTGGCTAAGGCACTGACCTTGTCAATCAGACAGGTCGGCAGTTTGGCGGTTCAATTCCCTAGCCCCGCGCAATGGAGTGAGCTCCCATTACTTGTCCCAGCTTCTGCCAACCTAGCAGTTCGAAAGCATGTAAAAATGCAAGTAGAGAAATAGGAACCACCTTTGGTGGGAAGGGAACAGCATTCTGTGGGCCTTCGGCATTGAGTCATGCCCGTCACATGAACACGGAGACGTCTTCGGACAACGCTGGCTCTTCGGCTTTGAAACGGAGATCAGCACTGCGGGAACGAGGGGAACCAACCCAAACAACCCACATGTCTTGTGGTTACAACAATAAACAGGATGATCTGGATTGCTGTTACTAAACAACACATGCACCATCATGCTTAATGATTTCATCACTTAATGATAGCAATCCTGGTCGCAATTGCCATCGTTAATTTGACGACAATATGTAATGCCTTCATGCCAATGAAATAATTTCAAATACACAAAAGAAGCTAATTGTTTTTCTGTGAACCGTTAAATGTATTACACTTTAATCCTTCTCAGTGGTTGGGGATATTCTCAAGAGATAATATTGAAGCTCTTACCTAGAGTTGTGACAGACATGGTCTCTGTTTCATATATCTCTATAAATATAATCTACCATTTCCCCTCTGGTGCGAAAGGTAACAGATTCAATAACATATTTTTAAAAAACTCATCATAAACCATTGTGGTCATAAACTAGTTTATAATATCATATTTAATAGAAAAAATGTTTCAGGCAGTCTAAAGTGGTCTGTTGGGGCAGGAGATGTAATTTTGGTTTTAATAATCTGGATTTCTCTGTGGGGTGAAAGTGGGGATACCATAATACATTTTGCAGATGTTACATGTATATGGAGAATAAAATCCAAGAATAAAATAGATATTGCAAGGCATCTGGGTTTTTTGGGGAGGGCCTGTGTTTTTATTAATAATTTGCTCTTCTTCGCTCTGCTTGGATGATTTAAGTTGCATCTATAAATCAGTTTATTATTATGTATTCCGCTGTGGTAGATGAGCAGTAGGAAGCTCATAATATGTACACAATTATTATGTAAGTTGAGGACAGGAACCTCTGAAGATTATTCCATTCTAAGATGTGTTATTTATTATGAATGCAGATCACAACACAACACAATAAACAGTCCGCCACAATTTCTGCCCAGTTCTATAAACACTCCTTAATATTATCCTATTGGACATGAGCTGAAAAGTGTGTTTGGCTAGATCTTCATTTTTGCAACGTAATGTCCAATATAGTAACCTAATTCCAATGGATTAGATTTTGAGAAGCGAATGGGAAGGACTATTTATTTATTTTACTTGTACTTCACATTTCTGGACTACCTTTCTCCCTCAGAAAGGGACTCTGGACTGTGTACAATAAAACTGTGAACAGTAAAACACTACATACATACATTTAAAAGGTTGTTGTTGTTAGTTGTGAAGTCGTGTCCAACCCATCGTCAACCCATGGACAACATTCCTCCAGGCCTTCCTGTCCTCTATCATCCTCTGGGGTCCATTTAAACTCACGCTGACTGCTTCAGTGACTCCATCCAGCCACCTCATTCTCTATCGTCCCCTCCTTCTTTTGCCCTCAATCTTTAGTAAATACCGTATTTCCCAAAAATAAGACACAGTCTTATTTTCTTTTGGCCCCTGAAATAAGCACTTGGCCTTATTTTTGGGGAGGTCATTATTTTTGAGTTGCAGGAGGTGACAAGGGTGGTCACCTTATGGCTGCTGCTGTGTTACAATATTTTCAGGGAGGGATTATTTTTTGGGGAAGGCTTATTTTAGCACATGTGCTCAAAAGCCCAATTGGGCTTATTATCCCGGGAAGTCTTATTTTTGGGGAAACAGGATAGGTCCTGTTCAGCTTTCAAGGTCAGGCTTGATACCATCATATAGGTAATCCCAAATATTTCACTTGTCATCCAAGAAGTTTCTTCAGTTGAGAACTGAAGAATCTTCTTGAATGAGAAGCAAAATGTTTTTGGAAAAAGCACATTTGGGACAAGGATGACTTGGATGATTGAGAATATCCATAGATATCAGCCAGGCGCAACATAAGATACTATCCTACTTTTATTGAAGCAGTTTTTACTATCATTTTTTGGGGGTGGGAGGAAATCATGTTTTTTGTTCCTTTTTTTTTAAAAAAACCGCCTCGTTTCTCGTTTGATGGAGAAGATTGAAAACTCCAGTCTCTGAATAATTTGCTTTGATTGCAGGATGTACAGACGTAATGATCTGCCACTGTCATGATTTGTGGAGGGTTAAGTGATTTAAATTGATAGTCTATAATTAGGTTCATTTTCATTGCAGGTTGAACCACATGAAATACAAGAACACTGTTTTTGGGTAAAAGCTAAGGATGAAAAATTTGAAAATCCGGATCTGTTTGCCAAATTGGCACTCACTTTTGCCACACAGATGAAGGGTAATTATTTCTCTTTTCTTGAATGGCAATAAATGGACATGTTGGTTGATAGTAATATTTGTATTAGTGATGCCTTAGAGATCAGTGTGAAATATATAGATCAGCGTTTCTCAACCTTGTCAACTTGAAGATGCCTGGACTTCAACTCCCAGAATTCCCCAGCCTGGCTGGGGAATTCTGGGAGTTGAAGTCCAGACATCTTCAAGTTGACAAGGTTGAGAAACACTGGATAGATAGATAGATAGATAGATAGATAGATAGATAGATAGATAGATAGATAGATAGATAGATACGACCATGAAATCTACATTTTAGATGTAGAAGATAACACAGAAGACAAAAAAGGAAATGGCATTAAAAAAAAAATCCATGCTATTTATGAGCTGGGAAGGAGGCAGTTGAAATAAAAGAGAAAACTGGAATCATTTTGATGGTTTTGATGTCGTAGGCCTAAAAAACAAACGAAATAGAATCACAGTGATTTAAACCAGGGTGGATAAAAAAATAAATGATTTTCTTTTTATTTAAATCAATTTAAAAATATCAGTTTTTTTTATTTTTTTTAATCAAATTTATTTTAATAAAATGCTTTTGGAGTAACAATCTATCTAGATAGCTTTCCATTTAAGATACATTAATAATTTAGTTTATTCAGCATGAAGCTTAGTTATGTAGCCTGAGGCTGTATATTCTGCAATATTTACATTTTTGGTAAACTCATTCAATAGCAATAGCAATAGCAGTTAGACTTATATACCGCTTCACAGGGCTTTCAGCCCTCTCTAAGTAGTTTACAGAGTCAGCATATTGCCCCCAACAACAATCCGGGTCCTCATTTTACCCACCTCGGAAGGATGGAAGGCTGAGTCAACCCTGAGCCGGTGAGATTTGAACAGCCGAACTGCAGAACTGCAGTCAGCTGAAGTAGCCTGCAGTGCTGCATTTAACCACTGCGCCACCTCGGCTCTTGAAAACCAAGGTCTGCAAACTAAATAGGAAATCTTCATTTTGTGTGCAATTAATAATATTAAAGATTCTAACTACCAGCAAGAATGAGTCCTTACATTTAAAGAGCATCTGTCTTTTCAGATCCATCATGACAGTGGCTGTGAGCCCACTCATCTGCTGCCCAATTACCTGTCACTGCGCATCACCAGCCGTCCCTTTAAAGTGAATGGGACGGCCGGTGAGTCAAGAGCGGGTCAGAGGAGGAGCCGCTGCAGGACAGAGATGACAGTGGCTCTTTAAAAATTATGATTTCAACCGAGTTGATTTCAATCAAGCCTAGTGATTTAAATCATGATTTAAATCACCTTGATTTTAATTAAATCCACCCTGATTTAAACAGAGGGAGGCCATGGAGTAGAAAGGTTTCTTCCTAAGACACAAAGAATGAAGGACATATTGCATTCTCCCAAACCAGGATGAAACAGTTTTATATTAGCTAATGGAATGAATCTTTTATTTCCCAACTCTTGAATGGAAAACATTAAGTTCTTCCTTTGTTAACTCAGTTTATGTTTTCTCGACGTAAAGAGATAGAAGATACAGACTTTAAAACCTTACAGAGTACTCTAAAATATGAAGTACGTATATACACTTATTCTAGCCTTTAGAAACATGACACATTGTGTTTGTGTGTGTGTGTGTGTTTAAATAGCACAGCATAATAGCAGGAGCCTTGAATTTTCTTTCTTGCCCTAAAGCAAAATATTGGATGTTGCTATTAAGTTAGTTGCAGTGTAATTTTTCCAGGCAAGTTCAGTTAAAAACTCTTGTCTGGAAAGTAGTATATTGAACTGCTTTAGGCTTAGCCATTTGTTTGGTAGATGGTGATGATTTGTTATAGCTGTCCCAGCCCAAAAAGACTCTGAGAGGCTTACAGTATCCTAGTATCAAATTTAAGATTAAAAACAACAACAACAACAACAACAACAACAACAACAACAGGGAAATAAACCCATGTTTTAGATCACAGCTACATCTCAAGAACATTTTGGAACCCTGAGAAACTGGGCATCTTCTCTGGGGAGGATGCTGCTCCAGAGGATAGAGTAAGCATGTCCCCTCCATCCAGAGGTGAAATGCTACCGGTTCGGGTCAGGTCGCCTGAACCGGTAGTAAAAAAATGCTACCGGTTCGCCCGAACTGGGAATTTAAAAATGCTAAAAAATAAAAAAATAAAAAAAATAATGCAAAAAAAAAAGTTCCGATGATCGCGTGGCACAGCTGATTATTGTATCGCTGATCATCGGAGCATTTTTAAAAAACTTTTTAAAGCATTTTTTAACTACTGGTTTGCCTGAACCGGTAGTAAAAAAAAAAAGTGCTTTAAAAAAAGTTTTAAAAAAAGTCCCAATGATCAGCTGTGCAACAGTCAGCTGTGCTGCACGATTTATATTTGCTAGAAAGCCGGAAATCCTGCTTTCTAATGAATCTAAATTGCACGGCACAGTTCTCTCTCCCCCTCCCCCCCACTGTTCTACTTACCTTTGCAAACTCAGAAAAGGCTTCTTGGCACCTGCGTTGCACAGGCACACGTGGATCAAACTGGTAGCAGACTTCAAGGCATTTCACCCCTGCCTCCATCCCACACAAAATTCACTGGAGGGGACTTGAAGCCCCCACTCTACCTGAAGGCTCTGGATGGGCACAAGCCATGGGAAACAGGCGTCTGTTGAAGGACTTTATGGGTGACCATCAGCGCCTTGAATTGCGCCTGGAAGCCAATGACAGCGACTGCAGCTAATGGAGGAGGGATAACATATGGCCATTATATGCTTGCATTGCTGAATTTTGGACCCCAAAATAAATAATGAGAGCAAGAAAGTTGGGAGAGTTCCTGGTGTCTTCAATTCCCCAAGTGTGGTCCACTCTCCGATTGCCACCAGATATAGTATTGATAAAGACAAATATCTTCACATTTCCCACCCCAGCCTTATTTCTTCTGTCTCATGACCATCCATCCATACCTCCTACTACCCAATTCTACTTGCAGCCTTTGAATTACGATCCAATCCATTTTATTTCACCCCCTCTTTGTTCCTGTTAATATAATATAAAAGGGACATTATTTATATTGACATTATTTGTCTCATTTTACAAAAGATGATTCAATTATCAACATGTTATGATAATCACTGTTTGATGCGTGTCGGCATAAAGAATTTAGGGTTGTGAAGATGATAGCTAAGCATCACAAGTTGTAAACGTTGAAACATATGAAAGATGATTAGGGGACTGGAGGTTAAAACATATGAATAACGGTTGCAGGAACTGGGTATGTCTAGTTTGATGAAAAGAAGGACTAGGGGAGACATGACAGCAGTCTTCCAATATCTCAGGGGCTGCCACAAAGAAGAGGGAGTCAAGCTATTCTCCAAAGCTCCCAAGGCAATGGGTGGAAAGGTGGAAACTAATCAAGGAGAGAAGAAAGGAGAAATTTCATGACAGTTAGAACAATTAATCAGTGGAACAAATTGCCTCCAGAAGTTGTGGATGCTCCAACACTGGAAGTTTCTAAAAAAATGCTGGATATCCATTTGTCTGAAATGGTATAGGGTTTCCTGCCTAGGCAGGGGGTTGGACTAGAAAACCTCCAAGGTCCCTTCCAACTCTGTTATTCTATTCTATTCAACCCCAGTTACGTATAAATGGAGAATGAAACGGAATCTATTTTATGTTGCTTGCTACGTAAAAGCACTTTGCAGTGATTCATCCAAAATTCATAACAAAAAAATAAAAATCAAACCCTGAATAAGTAGATAGGTCCCTTTGACTTTATGAGTGACGGGAGGATGGAGTTACCTGCTCTTCCAAAGTATCCTTTCAATCCATCATCTTCACAATTGTAAAGGCATTCCATCAGTGCCTACTGTGATAGATTTATCATCACACGCAGAGACCGAAATCTTCAGGAATCCAAATGCTGATGGATGATCAAAGTGAACCGTGGTTATGCAAATGCCCTAAACATGCTTTTAACTGCCTGAAACTGTCTTAAATTGAAACCTGGCAAAAGGTACAGTGTGGGAACTCCAAAAACACGTGGTTTTTGGAAAAAAAAAACTGTCTCCAAAGTCCTTGCCTTTCTGCGTAACAGTGTTATATACTTACATGATTTGTAAGGTTCACTTGAATGCTCATTTTTTATTTTTGGTTTTAATTGTGTTGGAGATTTGCTGTCTGTTGCATGCCTTGAAAATGCTCTTGGCGGCATACCTGTTTAGACTTCTTTAATCTAATGGAGAACTGGCAAATCCTTCGCCTGTTTTTCTTGTGCTGTCAAAGTGGAGGGGAAAAAAAAATTGGATGGTTAATTTATTCTTAGTCCAGTCCTCAGCTACTGACGAATTTCCAAATACACTTAGACAATAGCGCTATTCTCTTTTTCTTTTCTCTCTTGTGGCACAATGGCAATCTACGGTATCGCTGACAAAATAGAGTAAGGTCTGGAAGGGATTTTGGAGGTCATCCAGTCCAACCTATTGCCCAATACAAGCATCCATTTTCACAATAAATGCAATTTGCTGTTTTAAATGCTTCCAGAAAAGAAGAGTCCACAACCTCTGCATATTGGGTTCAAATAAGAAGATTCAGGTTCTTTATTTTGTGAAGGCTGCCTTCATAATACCTAGTTTCACAAACAATAGAGATATGTAAACCTTTCATATACAGCTACTGAAATAGAACGTAATATTCAAGGTGTCATCAGGGGTAGCAAAAATAGTGCATTTTCTTTCAGATCTCTTTGCTTTTAAATATATTTAAATATGAGGCACAAAGAAGTTTCTTCCTCAGAGTCCTTTGTGCTTTCTAAGCTTGGTTGTTTTCTTGAAGATGTTTCATTGCCAAACTTGGTGACAGCATCAGTGCTGGTAAGGGATGAGGTTTGCTCTCAGTTTATATTCTGGTAGCTTGCTCTTTCAATGTTGGTGGGAATGATGTTGGAGGTTTTTTGGTTGAGCTGTTGCTGTTAGCTTCTTTGGCTGTTACTTGATCAGGGTATTGTTTACTACGTGATTAAAGCTCTGATGTTAATCTTAATGTTAATCAACAATTAAGAAGTAGAACATACCCCAATCAAGGAACTGATTAAATAAAAAATGTCCAACATGATAAAGAGTCTTCACCCAAGTCTTGGTGAAGATCCAAGTTTTCATGGCTCTTCTAAACAACAGGAGCATGGAGGGTGGAATCCAAATCTCAGGGGAAACCTAGTTCCATAGAACAGGTGCTGCTATGAAGGAGGTCTCCTTCCAGGATCCTGAAAGATAACATTGTTTAATCGAAGGAAGCCAGAATTCACCATCTGTACAGGATCAAGTTGGTTGGCCGAAGTTATTGGAGACAAGAGGTCCCTCAACTAATCAAATTTAGGAGATGAACAGACTGAGCCTGAAGTGTGTCAAATTCATCACCAGTCTTGAGTCCCCTTGCGCCCACGAGAGATCTAAAGTCCAGTCCACCTTGAATTCCGTTGATTCTTGTGTGCCACCTATTTCCTTTGACCATTAGTAGGTCAGATTCTTCGAGAGAGCATTAGCATGTAATAAAAGGAGAAATGTTTCCCCTTTTGCATTTGAGCATCCAAGATGGGACAGGAAAGAAGAAAGAGAAAGAGGAAAGACAAAGAAAATGAAGGAACGATGGGAAGAGAGCAAGGAAGGAAAAATAAGGAAAGAGGAGAAGGAAGAAGAAAGAATGAAGAGGGAAGGAAAGAAGGAAGGATATTATAATGAGAATGAGGGAGGGACTGAGGGAAGTCCAGCCTTAGCACTTGGCCAACACAGTTGCCCCCAACATGAGTGACGTCAAGCTGCCCATTCCTATCCCGGCCCCCCGAGGTGAAACGCAACCCTGATGCAGTCCTCAATTAAATCGAGTTTGACACCCCTGCACTAAGTCATATTTCAGAAGTGTTTTGAAAACTCTTCATCTTCCGTTTGGAATGTATGAATATGTTTGGCTGTTCATTAAAACTCCCCCCACCCCATAAGATCCATTTGTAGCCGAGCAAAATATTTCAATACCAGTTCTGAATGTAGCAATTCATTTGGGGAACAGTCTAGATAAATATTGGCTCATGTCATTTTGACAGATAAAAACTAATATCGCCAGGACACCACATTGAATGCAAAGTAATCGAGCCTGTTGTCATAGTGTTTGTCTTATTATTTTTTTAAGTAGGAATACAAATATTGTAAATAGATACATACCTAATTCTAGAGTTGTTTGAATGTTAAGGCAATTCCCGACAGTTTGCACTGTTTTCCGTTAGAATAGATTGATTAGCTTCCTCTAACATGTTCAATCACCTCCTAATTCGCTGTCTAATATCATTTTGCCTAGATTGGGTAAAGATTCACTGAAACATAGTAATTAATTTTAAAAAAAACCTTAAAATGTTATTTGTAATAGAACCAGCATAGTTGACTGAGGGCGTTTCTATCATTTTCCCTGATAATGGCTGTCTGAGAAAAAATTTCTTAATAACTGGGTTTCGACAAATTGTGGAAAAATCTGTTTTGGCGTGTAATTTACTTACAAAATAGATTCATTTTTATCAGTAAGATTTGATTGTGTTAAACACATTTTTAGTTTCCCTTCAAAACAAAAACAGGTGAAATATAGTGTGTATATTCTAGTTTGCTTTAAAAAAAACATTCTATGGAGGATATTTGTGCTCAAAAACACATCATTTGCATATAATTGAGAGCTATAATTTGTCAAATGTCTCAAGGATATTTTGTTGAATGTTATCAAGCAGTTGTTTCTCTTCCATTGGTTCTAATTCTGCCCACAAAGACATGTACACTTTCTATTAATAAGTAAATAACTACAAGACAGTGTATGTTTTAAACCTTGTCTTGTGTGATTGATATTCTTGGGGAAACTTCCAGATAAAATCGACTCTGGTAAATAGACAGAATTTGGGAACCAAAGGATTATATTTAAATAGGAAGTGAGAAAGTGATGGGAACTGAATTATATTTGGTCTTATTAATATTAATTGTGTAGCAGTCAATAAAAGTTACATTATGACCTTACAAACCACAATGCTATTTAACCTTTTCAGTAATAACCTTGTGAAATGTCACAGTCTATGTTATTGCACCGCATTGAAAGAATATTGAATAAATGTAAACTCTTCTTTAAGGTTACTTTGAAAGGTGGAAGTTGACAGAAATTAACTATGTTGCTAAATTTTTGGTTTTCCACTGTTTTATGTTTTTTTAGAAGTTGTTCAGTGGTTAGGTTGTTTTAGCAGGAGACTGTCAGTTATAAATTTTTAAGAGGACTAATCATTTTTGCATTGATTATTATATTCTGTTTGTTCTCATTGATCAAGGTATTTTATGCACATAAGACAATGAACAATTGTTATTCTACTAAAAATCAATTTCTTGAATATCTTGGATAACATGCTCTGTTTCATATATCATAATGAATCAAGGCGGGTAATAGTTAATTACCAAGCTGTTCCATAAATGGAAAAGAATATGTTTGAGAAATCTCTACTAATGTTAAGAATAATTTTTGCCATAGGTAGGTAGGTAGGTAGGTAGGTAGGTAGGTAGGTAGGTAGGTAGGTAGGTAGGTAGATAGATAGATAGATAGATAGATAGATAGATAGATAGATGATAGATAGATAGATAGATAGATAGATAGATAGATAGATAGATAGATAGATTCTAGAAAAGCCAACTGATTAATGGAAGGTATACCTTAAGCTGGTGTCATTAACCATGAATAAAAAATGATATATGACATTTGATAAAAGAAGTATAACAGGTTGAGTTGTTAGAAATATATTAAAATTGTGTATGTGTGTACACATTCACCCAATCCCCCACATTCATACACACATGCATTTTATATACAACTGTTTTTGTGTGTATGGACATGTATGTGTATAGTGTTAATCATATATTAATAACAAATATTAATCAAATGTATGCACCATACACACACACTACATTTGAAGAATAAAGAAATAATAAATATATTCTCAATTGTTTGGCATAAATGACCAGGATATAACAGTTATGGAGGTTGATCAGTTCAGTAGATTAGACCTAGCCATAATTTTACTTAAAATAAACACATTTGACAAGTTAATGTCATTTAATCTGTTTCTCACACATTAAATATATAAAGTAAGCTAAAGTTACATTTGAGTTAAGCTTAATTCCTGGCGAGTCACATAGAATCATCCATGCTGTTTTCCTAACAGGACCAGCTGGAGTTTTTTTATCTAGTTTTATTAGGACAGCAAAAAAACATTAACATTAATAACATTAAATTAAAGTGACCACCTGTTATTCTTTTCGTTTGGGTCAACAGTATGATCCAAAATAGTTCCTCTTTAGCACCATTTCCAACTTTTTACATTGTAATCCAAATATAAAACTTTATTTAAAGATTTACATTAGTTCCGTCTCACCTTGCTAAGGGAACGATAATAGTAGCACTCCAAAGAAAAATTTTTTTTTTATGGATGAATAAAAGTTACTAATTAATGTATAATTTACCCGACATAAATTCTAAAACAATATTATTGCCTTTAAAAAAATAAAAATAAAAAATTACTTGCTGCCACTTGTTCCTCTTCACTTAAATCTGTCAGAAAGTGGAAGAGTATTCACACTTGTGACTAGTGAATTTTAAAACAAACAAACATAAATCACAGTCTTTTTGGTTTTGCCTATTTCTACAACAATAAACCTCTACTTAGTTTACCTGTTTGATGTCTGGCTTTTGACACCTTTCAAAATAATTGGTCATATCTGTCTGTCCAGATCCAAGATAGTGAAATTGATTTAGGATTCAGGAATTTGCATGCAACAGCTTTTTGATTCCAAATATCTTATGGCTGAAAAAGTTGCAGAATTTGTCTTCAAAATGAGAGAGAGAGAGAGAGAGAGGGAAAGTCCTGGAGTTAATGCAAGGATCTTCCATCCCATCAAGAGCAAACAAAGCATCACTCTTCCTTGCATGGATAGAGTGCTCTCTGATTTACATTGAAAGCCACAAGAGGGCACAGATGTGAACACGGCTGGCTCTGAAGTTGCAAATGGATGTTAATCACAAGGGCGATACGCTTGCTGTGATGCAGTCACTGACTTGGGAATTTGAAGTCTCTAAAGGTGATTGATGGGTAGAGAAGGATAAATAAGCATCAGAGTCATCTGAGTTTCAAACTGCAGATGGCTCTCTTGATCTTCTTGATGGGTCACGCTTGGTATCTCCAACTTGAATTTTCCTTTCTCTTCTTCCTTGATGCCTGTGAATGGCAGGCAGGTAACAATGGGCTAAGTGGGAAGTTAATTTACGTCTGGGGAATAAGAGCTTGAAGCAAACGCCAGATACGAATTCCCCAAGAGGGAAAATGTTAACTAGATGAGGATCTGATTTGCCAATGAGAAATGAGAATATGAATGATGACCAAAGTGGCCTCTGTTTGTGACTTTAATACATTGTTGGTAAGTTAGGGATTCAGTGCTGGTTTCTGCCTTTATGTTAAAACAACACATTTGGGTGACAAATCATGAAAGTGGGAGATAGAGGTCAGACGATTTTTAAAATTGCACATTGGACTTTGTCTCAATATATATATAGAATAACTTTTTCTTATTAAGTTATAAATAAATCTGCTATTAATTCCAGTTGGGAATGTCTAAACATTTATGTTTAGTTTATTTGTGTAGAATAGAATAGAATAGAATAGAATAGAATAGAATAGAATAGAATAGAATAGAACAGAACAGAACAGAACAGAACAGAATAGAATAGAATAGAATAACAGAGTTGGAAGGGACCTTGGAGGTCTCCTAGTCCAACCCTACAGGAAACCCTACATCACTTCAGGCAAATGATTATCCAACATCTTCTTAAAAACTTCCAGTGTTGGAGCATTCACAATTTCTGGAGGCAAGTTGTTCCACTGATTAATTGCTCTAACTGTCAGGAAATTTCTCCTTAGTTCTAAGTTGCTTTTCTCCTTGATTAGTTTCCACCCATTGCTTCTTGTCCTGACCTCAGGTGCTTTGGAGAATAGTTTGACTCCCTCTTCTTTGTGGCAGTCCTTGAGATATTGAAACACTGCTATCATGTCTCCCTTAGTCCTTCTTTTCATCAAACTAGACATGCCCAGTTCCTGCAGCCATTCTTCATGTTTTAGTCTCCAATCCCCTGATCATCTTTGTTGTTCTTTTCTGCCCTCTTTCTAGAGTCTCCACATCTTTTTTACATCGTGGCAACCAAAACTGAATGCAGTAATTGTAGTTATTGTAAGGATCTTATGTAGCTCCTAAATATACTTAGGTATATCTATTTGCCAATTTCAGGTGTACCCCATGGAAAGTGGGGTACACCTGAAATTGGCTGGAATTCTATGTGCTCCATGCTGATTTATACTTTTCTAATTATGCCTCTGCATTCTTTTTACAAATGTAATTTCATTAATGATTTTTTTAAAAGATAAAAATGAACTAATGTAATAGTTACTAATATAACTGATATAACTAATATAAAGTGAGGGAAAGAAAAGGGGGGAAAAAAGCTAAAAGTGGAAGATAGGAAAAAATAAAAGAAAAATAAAGAAAAACTACGTAGTATTTTTCAATCTTTTTGCAGCAGTTATAAAAACCATTATAAAATTACACCTTGCACTTCAGTTACATTCTATTCTGTATAATCATCAAAATTTCAAACCATTTTTTTTCCTGCTTCCTGCTTCTATAAGAGGTTTCCAGTCACCAGTAAATATAGGCATTGTCTCTTCTCTAATCAAGTTAATTTAGCAATTTCAACAAGGTGCTATGCCATTGGTTCTTCTTATGATTTTACTTTATATTCTCCCATGGACAAAATTCTAGTATTTAACAATACCTTAGCCATTTGTGTTTACATATTATTCCTCATCTATAAAATGCTTCTTGCGTTTAGAATTACACAGACAAGTTCGGGACAGCCTGGATTTGTGTCTATTCTATATTCCCAGTATGGCACATCTAACATGTGGATTTTTAAAATCCACATTTACCTTGATTTTTATCATGCTACAAATATCCATGCCACCCAAATCTCGGGTCATATCCTTCTAACTCCAAAAACCTTCTATTTCTCAATGACGCCCACTCTTTCTACCAATCCAAATTGCAAGCTGCACAATTTCAAGTCAGGTAAATTTGATCTTTTGTATCCTGTAACATCTTACATTTAACCCGTGTCCTTTTTCCCAGCCGCACACATTGTAGGTACATCCTTGTGGCACTGTTTAAATGCCGCATCAGTTGTCAAAAACATTGTTCTAGGCAAAACATCATTTTTAATCACAGACATTCTGCCCGGCAACAACAGTTGTAGTTTATCCCACCTTGACGTATATTTTTTTAACTTTATTCCGTGTCTTAATATAGTTACTTCGAAATAGCATCAAGTTCATATTTGTCATAGGGATACCTAGATATTTTATTTTCTTCTCGGTCTTAAGACCTGCTTTACTCATCCATTCGGTTTGATCTTCCATCTGCATATTTTTGTGTTAACATCTTCATCTTCTGTTTATTAGTCATCTGGCCTGCCAGTGCACCAAATTTCTTTAATTTGCCCATTAATATTTCAGCCTTTTAGAGGGGTCTTCTAAAATCAATACCCAAGTCATCTGCAAAAGCACTGAACTTTTAAATCTCTTTTAAAAATCTTTAATGCCACAATCTTCTCATCCTGTCTTATATCTCTGATCAATATTTGAATGGAATAGAATGGAATAGAATGGAATAGAATGGAATAGAATGGAATAGAATGGAATAGAATGGAATAGAATGGAATAGAATGGAATAGAATTTTTTCTTGGCCAAGTGTGATCGGACACACAAGGAATTTGTCTTTGGTGAAGATGCTCTCAGTGTACATAAAAAGACAAGATACATTCGTCAAGACTCATAAGGTAGGTTATAGGTTATAGGTTTATTTCATTTATATGCCGCCCTATTCCCCGGAGGGACTCAGGGCGGCTAACAAACTCAGGGGAGGGGGTAATACAAACAAGTCAAAAACAACAAACAGGATACAAAGAAAATTTAAAAACAATCAACAGTCACACAATTCGAGCGGGGAAGGGAACTCATCAACCCCAGGCCTGCCGTAACAGCCAGGTTTTAACGCCTTTACGGAAAGCCTGAAGGGAGGTGAGGGTCCGGATCTCCACGGGGGAGTTCGTTCCAAAGGGCCGGAGCAGCCACAGAGAAGGCCCTCCTCCGAGTGGTCGCCAATCGACATTGGCCGGTAGATGGAATCCGGAGGAGGCCTAATCTGTGGGATCTGATGGGTCTTTGGGAGGTAATTGGCAGCAGGCGGTCTCTCAAGTACCCAGGTACAACACTTAATGATAGTCAAAGGGTACAAATGAGCAATCAGGAAACAATATCAATATAAATCTTAAGGATACAATCAACAAAGTTACAATACTGCAGTCATAAGTGGGAGGATATGGGTGATAGGAACAATGAGAAGACTAATAGTATTAGTAATGTAGCCTTAGTGAATAGTTTGACAGTGTTGAGGGAATTATTTGTTTATCAAGAGTTCGGGGGAAAAACTGTTCTTGTGTCTATTGTCTTGGTGTGCAGTGCTCTATTGCGTCGTTTTGAGGGTAGGAGCTGAAGCAATTTATGTCCAGGATGCGAGGGGTCTGTAAATATTTTCAAAGCCTTCTTTTTGACCCGTGCAGGAATCAGGTCCTCAATGGAAGGCAGGTTGGTAGCCGTTGTTTTTTCTGCAGTTCTGATTATCCTCTGAAGTCCGTGTCTGTCTTGTTGGGTTGCAGAGCCAAACCAGGCAGTTATGGAGGTGCAGATGACAGACTCAATCATTCCTCTGTAGAACTGTATCACCAGCTCCTTGGGCAGTTTGAGCTTCCTGAGTTGGCGCAGAAGGAACATTCTTTGTTGTGCTTTTTTGATGACGTTTTTGATGTTAGGTTTTTGAACCTAAAATAATTTTTGAAGAACCAAAACAAATAAATAAATAAATAAGTTTGGGGTACAGTGGGCACCTCAGACACCATCTTCCTTTTTGTATCGCACAGAGCTTTGTTGGATAGCTGTTAAAAATCATTTCTATTTTCTATAGATCGATCTTAACCCATTTTGCAAAGTTCAAAATTCAAACAATACGTCTTGCACTCTCTGTTCTTTCAGCCCTATCTGATGGGCTTCTTAATTGGAAGCAAGGCCCACTGATTTTCAGTTTTTCTTGCTGCCAAGAACTTTTTTTGTTTTGCAAAAGAGTGCAGATTGGATCGTCTCTTCGTCCACTTCCCTCCAACTTTTTTATTACCCTATTTTATTTAAGATTTAAATCTCTTAAGAGGTGTGAAGACATTGCCATAGAACAGAGCCGATTTCTAGATGTCGAAACCTATTCTCGCTGAGCTTCTCGCGTGCATTTTCCCCCCCTCCCCGTTAGAAGGATATGGGTTGCAAATTGATCTTAAGAATGATAGATGTGGTTTTTTTTTCCCCCACTGCAGCTGGGCTATTGTGGAAGACGTTGGGTGTGAGGGCCTCCCAGGAATTGCTTGAACGTTGTCTCTTTTGTGCAAAGTTTGAAAAGCTGGTGGGCAAACACTACTGCCTTGAGCGCACCTGCTTCTGTTGTAGGGGGATGTGGGTCTATTTGGACGGAGAGCGCATCAGTTGCCATTTCATTCAACCTCACACAAAAGAAGTCCATAAGGAGCAACATTCTACTGACGCCCAGCCACAAAACCATGCTTGCAGCCATAGTGAGGCTTGTAAACACCGAGTTCCCCTTTTGTTCCACAGGCAGCAGTTGGAAAACAGCCACCGGAGAAGTTTTTCCCTCTGTCTCTAACATCATCGCAAAATAGGCTACAGATTCATTAAGTCTTTCCAGGGAAGCTTTTTTTTTTAAAAAAAAAAAATTTCTTTGCGTTCTAAAAAAAAATCTGCAGGACCAGTTTCCGCTTCAGAATATCCAGTTTGTTAAGCAATGGTTGGCTTTACATTTTAGCATGACATATTGTTTTCCTTCTGGTAAAATAAACCAGAGGTGCCTAAAATGAATTCCAGGGGCCATATACTATCCTGAAAACTTGGTGTTTGCTTTCCTTCCAGATCAGTGGTGGGTTTCAAAAATTTTTAGAACTACTTCTGTAGGTGTGGCCTGCTTTGTGGGAGTGGCTTGCTGGCCACGTGACTGGGTGGGAGTGGCTTGCTGGCCATGTGACTGGGTGGGCGTGGCCAACTTGTAAAATGTGAAACTCACTTAAAAACGCTCTTGCTTAGCAACCAAAATGTTGGCTCAGAAACTCTGGCATTTGAAGCACGCAAGTCTTAAAGCTGTCAAGTTACAAGACCCTTGCACCCCTAACCCTTTAGAAAAAAAATCCAGGGGTGTTCAAACATGACAGCTTTAAGACTTGTGGACTTCATCTCCCATAATTCCTCCTTTCACTCTTCGTCTTGATGATGTGCGGATGGGCAGGGGCAGGGAGCTGGAACCGGTTTTAAAGGGCACTGTAGATTTGTGGAACCTCTTCTATAGAAGAGGTTTGAACTGGCAGGAACTGTTCCAGACCTTCAAAATGAATCCCCAAATATCCATGTTGAATATAACAGAAATTAAATGATTAGATATTATTTAGACAGTTATGGCATCAACAAACTTATAAGAGACGTGGTGGCTCAGTGGCTAAGACACTGAGCTTGTTGATCAGAAGGTGGGCAAATCAGTGTTTGAATCCATAGGTCCACATAACAGAATGAGCTCCCATTACTTGTCCCAGCTTCTGCCAACCTAGCAGTTCGAAAGCACATAACAAATGCAAGTAGAAAAATAGGAACTCGGTGGGAAGGAAACAGCATTCCGTGTGCCTTCGGCATTGAGTCATGCCGGCCACATGACCAGGGAGACGTCTTTGGACAGTGCTGGCTCTTCGGCTTTGAAACGGAGATGAACACTGCTCCCTAGAGTCGGGAACGACTAGCACATATGTGCAAGGGGAACCTTTACTTTTTTAACTTCCATTAAGTTTAATAGTAATGAAATGAAAAGAAACACACATTTTTCCTGTTGTCCAAATAAGTATTTGTGTGTGTGTGTGTGTGTGTCTAGAGCAGTGGTGTCCAACCTTGGCAACTTTAAGACCAGTGGACTTCAACTCCCAGAGTTCCTCAGCCAGCAAAGCTGGCTGAGGAACTCTGGGAGTTGAAGTCCACAAGTCTTAAAGTTGCCAAGGTTGGAGACCACTGCTCTAGAGGTCCTATTATACCACTCTAAATCTAAAAGGTTTGGCCCTCTTCTAATAGGCGACCTTATTATTATGAGTGTCACTCCCTGTTTTTATTTTACAGGCCATCCTTGATTTACAACCACAACTGAGCCCCAAATTGCTAAGTAAGACAGTTGTTAAGTGAGTTTTGCCCCCCTTGTGCGGCCTTTCTTGCTACGGTTGTTAAGTGGATCACTGCAGTTGTGAAATTACTGGCACGGTTGCTAAGGGAATCTGGTTTCCCTGTGGACGTCACTTGTCAGAAGGTCACCAAAGGGGATCACATGACCCCAGGACACTGCAATCATCATGAATGCCAGTATATGCCAGTTGTCCAGCAACCCAATTTTTGATCATCTGACCGCGGGGATGTTGCAACGATCATAAGTGTGAATAAATAGTCATCACACATTTTTTTCAGCACCATTGTAAATTCAAACGGTCATTAAATGAATGTTGAGGAATACATTATCTTTCTATCATCTATCTATCTATCTATCTATCTATCTATCTATCTATCTATCTATCTATCTATCTATCTATCTATCTATCTATCTATCTATCTATCTATCTATCTATCTATCTATCTATCTACATTGTCTGTCTGTCTGTCTGTCTGTCTGTCTGTCTGCCTGCCTGCCTGCCTGCCTGCCTGCCTGCCTACCTACCTACCTATCTATCTACCTATCTATCTATCTTGTATCCATCTTGCTAAAGGAGAGCTTACAGACTTTGAATTAAATGCAGTTATAAAACGTAACAATACCGATTTTACATTTTAAAAAGTCCCAATTAAAATACAAGTAAGCAGGAGGGAGAAGCAGGAGGGAGCAAAGTGCCTCCGGAGATGAGGTAGGGTGTTGTCCACCTCATCAGCCACCTCCCACGTGCCACGCCACTGTCGGGGCCCCCAGGCTTTATATTTATTTCTCCACTGAAGGATCCAGCTTCCCAGTCCAAGAGGTTGTTTACTCCCTTACAGGAGTTGCTTTTGGCATTATCTGCAGTGGTGTCATTATCTCTACTTTTCCAGACTTGGATGGACAACCGTGGAGGCCCAGGCTATCCAATTAGCAAGATAAGAAATAAGGACATGCAAGGAGCAGAGGCTTTCTCTCCCTATAAGAAGCAGGAGTTTTTTTTCTGCATAGAGACCCACCGTGCACTGAAAATTGTCAGCATGAATCAAGGCTGCTGTTCTTGAGGGGTTAGAGTACCTTATCTTGACAATGCTACTGTCTATGATAGAAAAGCTGCCCCTTCAGGAACTGGCTTTCTCTAACCCGCGAGAGAAGGGCAAAAAAAGGAGAGAGAGAGAGAGAGAGAGAGAGAGAAAAAAATCCCCAGCAACACGACAAATAAATACATGCATTCAATGCTCTTGAAGATCTTTCTATTGTGGGTTAGCCCAATTTGAAGCACATCCTGGATGAGAATACGATCTCAGCTACCTTCCCTGTTTAATATGCTCCGTGTTAAAATTAAATAGTGACAGAGATGTGGAGGGAAGGGTGTGTGTGTGTGTGTGTGTGTGTGTGTGTGTAGGACGAGCGATTTGGGGATTTACAATTATTGAAGAGATGCCTGTGTCTTAACAATAAGCCTCGGCGTTTTCTCAACCTTGCTTGGTCTCCAAGGTCTCCATTAAACAGAATAAGGATGGCTGCTTCTCAGAAGTTGTCAGATGCAGGGCATATAGCCTGAATGCACAATTGAGGCATTAAGGACACTGGTCTACCTTTGCAATAACCTTGCTTGTACGTCGAGAGAACGTACTGACATGATTTCGGCTGCAAGATCCGAGCTCGGCCCGGGGAAGATGTTGTACGAAAATTCACCGGAGGAAGGAAGAAAAGAGGAGGCCCTGGGTTTCTAACATGTCTAATTCAGTCGGAAAAAAAATAATAATAATGATACAGTGCTCAAATGAACTGTGGCAAATTTAATGAGCAGTCTTGAGGACAGAGACACATGTAGTGTGATGGGCACTCCAGGGAGAGTGATTAGGTGTACAGGGACTAATTAGCATGAAATATGAATGCGTTGGTATAAGTAGCCTTGATCTATGGGCCATCTATATTATGGGCTATGATTTTTGCATGAGCTTAATGAAAAGGAATTCAGAACTAAGGCTGTTTCAAACTTTTTAGACATTCATTCATTCATTTCATTCATTTATTGGTTTTGTATGCCGCCCACTCCCGAAGGACTCCGGGCGGCTTACAATAAAAAAGGGAGGGGATATATAAGACAATACAACAATTTTAAAATTACAACAACATTCATAATTAAAGTGGGGCTGGATACTTCAACAGCCCCAGGCCTGCCGGAACAGCCAGGACTTAACAGCTTTACGGAAGGCCGGGAGGGTAGTAAGGGTCCGGATCTTGACGGGGAGGTCATTCCAGAGGGCCGGAGCTGCAACAGAGAAGGCCCTCCCCCGGGGGGGGTCACCAGCCAACATTGGCTGGCAGATGGAATCCGGAGAAGGCCTAGTCTGTGCGATCGAATCGGTCTTTGGGAGGTAATTGGCAGGAGGCGGTCTCTCAGGTACCCAGGTCCGATGCCATGTAGGGCTTTAAAAGTAATGACTAGCACCTTGAAGCATGTCCGGAGACCAATGGGCAGCCAGTGCAGCTCGCGTAGGATAAGTGTAACGTGGGTGTACCTAGGTGCATCCACAATCGCTTGCGCGGCTGCATTCTGGACTAACTGAAGTCTTTGAACACTCTTCAAGGGCAGCCCCATGTAGACATGTATTCCAACATTCACACTATAGAACTGTGATGGTGACCCTATGCCCAGAGGTGGCATACAGAGCTCTCTCTGTGGGCACGTGCACAGTTTCCAGCTGCTCTTCTGGTTTCTGGCACGCACGTGCACACTGGTCTTCGCGGGTGCTGCAAAACGGCCTGAAAATGGCTCACAAAATTGTCCCCAAAACAGGCTGTTTCCAGGCTGTCTCCGGGCCTCCAAAAATGGTCGGAAAACAGCATGAAAAAAGTCCCCCCCCCAAAAAAAATGCATGCGACAGCCAGCTGGTCTTTGGGCTTCCGTTGCTTTGGCATGCACACATGCATGTGCATGCACACACATTCCACTTTGGTCACTTGGTGCCAAAAAGGTTCACCATCCCTGTTAGAAAGTTGTGGGCCAAGCTTCGTTGGAGATGCTCCATATCAAAGATCGAATCCGAAGGATTATTTTTGCATTGCAGTGTATTTGTACACATTTGACTAATTTCAACTAATGGACAATAGATTCCGATTTGTTATCCCCATTGACATGTGCTGTGCAACCGATAAACTATCCATAAAGGAGAATATTTGTAGCTCAGGGTGGAAAGGAGTCGTCCTTGGTGCTGAGCTTGGTTGTTTTCTTGTCAACATTTCATTACCCCAACTAGGTAACTTCATTAGTGCTAAGGCTACATAGTTGGAGTAATGAAACATATGCAAGAAAACAACCACACTCAGAGAGCACCAAGGACCCCTCATGCCAACCATGAACTATCAATATTCTCCTTTAAGGATAATTGTGTGTTGCAGAGCACATCAACGGGGATACAAATCTGATTCTAATGTCCATAATTCTTTTAGAAAATGTACTATATTGTTGTTGTTAGTTGCGAAGTCATGTCTGACCCATTGCGACCCCATGGACAACATTCCTCCAGGCTTTCCTGTCCTCTACCATCCTCTGGAGTCCATTTAAGCTCACACCGACTGCTTTGGGGACTCCATCCAGCCACCATTTTCTCTGTCGTCCCTTCTTCTTTTGCCCTCTATCTTTCCCAGCATGAGGAAGTCCTTCCTTCTCATTAGGTGGCCTGCGAGTCCTTCCTTCTCATTAGGTGGCCAAAGGATTTGAGTTTTCTCTTCAGGATCTGGCCTCCTTAAGAGCAGTCAGGGTGGATCTCCTCTAGGACTGACCGGTTGGATGGCCTTGGAGTCTAAGGGACTCCTAGGAGTCTTCTCCAGCACCAGTAGTATGACTAGGTCATACATTTATTTACTTTTTCTCTGTTCTTTCATTTTGAAAAGGTAAATGGGCCATTAGAAAAGAAAAGACGGTATAAATCAAATATCTAGGATGCGGTAGGTTTTTTTTTTTTTTTACTAGACTCAAATAAAATGTATCTTTTTTTAAAAAAAGAAAAGGAAAAAAAAAGACTAATTTTCTGGAGCTAATTATGATGAAGATTATGTCAATAGGATCTAGGCCCATGATGGCGAACCGATGGCACGCCTCCCCGAAGTGGCGCGCAGAGCCATGTCACCTGGCATGTGTGGGGTTTCCCCGTTCCTCTTCTGGGTTTCTGCCGGTGCGGCGAAGCGCTGGTCTTCCATTTTCCAACGTGAGTATGTGCGCCGGCCAGCTGATGGTGATGGGAATTCCCACCAGCAACCGGAAGACTAGCTGGCTGGTGCCGATGTGTGCCAGAAACTGAAAGTTCATTTTCTGGCGTGTGCATGCCCCGCTGGGCAGCTCCTCTTCCGTGTTGTGGCCCTGACTAGCAATGTGACCTTGTGCGCTCCCTTTTCAGCAATAGCAGTAGACTTATATACCGCTTCATAGGCCTTTCAGGCCTCTCTAAGCGGTTTACAGAGAGTCAGCATATTGCCCCCAACAATCTGGGTCCTCATTTTACCCACCTCGGAAGGATGGAAGGCTGAGTCAACCCTGAGCCGGTGAGATTTGAACCGCTGACCTGCTGATCTAGCAGTAGCCTGCAGTGCTGCATTTAACCACTGTGCCACCTTGGCTCTATGCACCTCAGCACTCGGTACCGAAAAGGTTTGCTATTATTTATTTATATATGTATGTATGTATGTATGTATGTGTGTGTGTATGTGTGTGTGTATATATATATATATATATATATGTATGTATGTATGTATGTGTGTGTGTGTGTGTGTGTGTGTGTGTGTGTGTATTAATTAATTAAAATTTATATGCCGCCCAATTCCGAAGGACTCCGGGCGGCTTACAAAAAAGAAAAAGAGAAAGAAGAAAAATAAGAAAAAAAGACAGTTTAAAATCACAAAACACATGCAATCATTCTAACCGGGGCTGGACCTCAACAATGAGGTCAACAGCCCCAGGCCTGCCAGAACAGCCAGGTTTTTACAGCTATCCCTGATTTAGGCCTTAAAAAAAAAAAAAAAATACTGAACGCTGCTTCTTGATTTTCAGACCTAGGAAAGGAAAGTGATTAGCAGGGAACATTTAATTGGATAATGCATAAATTAGGGGAAAAAAAATGTCAAAACCTGCAAGAGAGGAAGAAACAGCTATTCTGTATTATGAGAAAAATGCTAATGTGATTTGCTTCGGAATTTATTGTTGAGCAGAGATAGTGTGGCATGTAAGGTATGAATTAATGTAGTGAATATCAAGAGAAATTCACCACCGGTCATAAAAAGGAGCAGGGGAAAAAAAACAACACTTAGGTTTTGCTACTTGCACTCGCTCTCTAAAAGTTTAATAAAGCATGTTATCCTTGAGCTGCTTGAACATCTGTGCTACATCTCTGTCTTTGTTCCAGTGGTAAAGGAAAACAGAAAGTACAATTAAGTGAAACTTTCATTACATCCAAACCGAGGAGAATGGTTAATTACTTCTGAACATGAGCCAGGCTTTACAAGCTATCTTTAAAGCTTAATATAACATTGGCTTCAGATCTTGGATTGTTTGTTTTTTTCTTTCCATTTTTTAATTAGGAAGCTGTGCATAATTTCTTGAGGCTAGGGAGGAGGGTAGCAGAGAAGGCTAAAGAGTCCATCCGCTAGCTGCACATGGCCTTCGTGGTGGATGAAACTGTGATTAATGTGGTGTGATGTCATGCAAACCTGGGTATTAAGATCTATTCTTAGTGAATCTGGGAGAAGTGTTTCAAGATAACCAGCATTTGCAAAGGAAATGCAATTGGTTGATTTTCTTCAAGTGCATTGCCAAATATTAATCTATTTTAACTGAATTCCGTTGGTATGAGGATTAAGATCGTTTAGATTCTAAACAGGGAAATGAAATAAAATATAGGACTCGGATGCATTTATAATATTGAAAATACTGCAGAAAGATGATAAAACCGGAAGAAATTGAGGGTCTGTCTGTCTGTCTGTCGGCGGTTCGAAACCCTAGCACTGCGTAACGGAGTGAGCTCCCGTTACTTGTCCCAGCTTCTGCCAATTTAGCAGTTCAAAAGCAGGTAAAAAATGCAAGTAGAAAAATAGAGACCACCTTTGGTGGGAAGGGAACAGCGTTCCGTGCGCCTTTGGTGTTTAGTCATGCCGGCCACATGACCACGGAGATGTCTTCGGACAGCGCTGGCTCTTCAGCTTTGAAACGGAGATGAGCCCCCTAGAGTCAGGAATGACTAGCATATATGCGCAAGGGGGAACCTATACATATACATATATACGTAATTGCCTGCATATGTTTTCAAACTTGTATGATGGTCTTTTCTCACAGTTTCATGCCTCACTGTTCAGCATTAATAGAAACTTCTGGAAAGGCATAATGTTCCTCATCAGCATATCTTTGTCTCCCCATTATACCTGCCTGTTAAGGGAGAAAAAGATTTTCTTTTGAAAGCCTAATTTTGAAATACCTGGCCAAAACTATCTGCAAAGCTGATTGAAAGAAACTGGCACGGACCAAAAAGTATGTTGATTAGGCCATTTGAGATAATACAAAACCCATTTGTTTCTTATAAAAAAGACCTTCAGACAGGGCAGTGAAATACCTAGAGAAGCCAGCACATCAAACATGCGTCACAACTGTACACCTCTTTTGTGAGCTGTTGTGTGTTTATTTTTTCGTACTTAAAGCCAAACTGATTTTGAGCATCATTAGCAAAGAATGAGAGCTTGATGAATCAGCTAGGAATATATGGATCGCCATGGTTCTTAATATAGGCGGTGTAGGAAGCTCCCGCTTTGAATTCTGTGTTGAGTTCAACAGTCACAATGTTGCTCCAGCCTCTGGCATTTCCTTCCTCTTGTTTCCTAAAGTGGGTTCAAAGGGACATCAATTTGTGGTGCTGTTGAGATGTAAAATTTGGGGCCATTGTCAGCCGTTCCTTTTTGCAAGATGGAAAAGCAAAATTACCCAGAGTGGGTGGGGGTTAACTATCCCATGGTGATTATCGATGAAAGATACAGAAGTGACCACGGGGTAGATGGAAGAGAAAGGCCAAGTGTTGTCGGCTTATGACAAAATTGGGACTGTCAGTCAAGTGGGGATCTGTTCTGACCCCCCTCGTTCTACACCAAAGCACACTCCGAGCCAGAGATAAATTACGGCATTTAATTAACAGACGAACAGGTCCTTGGCAGCAACCTGGCACAGACAGACTTGGGCAGCAATAAACACAGATAAGGCTTGGCAGCAATCCAGCCTGCCAAGCTCATACAAAGTTCTCTGACATTCAATTCTGTGTTGATTTCTGTGTGCACAAGTAGCTTTTTATAGTCTGGAGATGAGCCTAATGACCACCAGCTGAGTGCAATCACCTCCTGTCATTGCATAATTGTTCCTGACGCTTATTAGCTCTTCGATGGCGTGCATCCAGGAACAACTCACTACTGGCTTCCGGCTCACTCTCCCTTGTCTCCTCCCCACTGTTCCAAGGCTCAGGTGCCTCCTGGTGGCCAACCAGCCTCTCTGCGCCCTGCTTGGAGTCGGAACCCTGTCCAGGGTCCTCCACATCCTCCAGAGCTGACTCAGAGGGTCCCTCGCTGTCGGAGTCTGGTGGCAGCTTCAACGGCTCCTGCTGGGCCACAACAGGATCAGATCTAGAAGAAACTAGTTTTTGAAGGATCGCTAAATATCTTAGGATCTAACAATGAGTTCAAATGCAATCTGTTGATTTTTTTTAAGGGATTTATTTAAGATGCAAAAAATGCAAAGGAAATTTGTAGGAAAGATAGGGGAGGGAAACATGTGCAGTACTTTGGTGCATTAGAGTAAGATAATAGAATCAAACCTCAGCTTTTTACTTTGACATTCTAGCATATAAACTAGTCATTTTTATAACAATAAACTTAGACATGTAACCTCTTAAATGTGATAACTGTTAAATCAGGAGCAAGGATAAAGTTGAAAAGCACTATGAGTTTATCTCATGATGCTCATTTAGAAGGGTATAAATGACAACTACCAACTATCAAGGCAATTTGGCACCAAATAAAAGTCAGCAAACTTCAAAGGGGGCTGGGCTTCGATCTCTTACGTGGGCATAAAGATTCAAAACTGATGATGTGTTTGACATTGCCCTCAGGCTCAGTCTGTTCATCTCCTACAATCTATCTATCCCTCCCTCCCTCCCTAACACCCCGCTCTCTCTGTGTGTCTGTCTGTGTGCATAACTCTGGAATGCCTCAAGCAATTTCAACCAAACTTGGTACTCAGATTACTTATCTTCTGGAAACAAATACCATTGGGGGGGGGGGGTAAGACACCCCCTACACCCCTTGAAATGTGTGTTCTGTTAAGGTGCAGCCTGTTGTGCCTCAAATGGCTTCTACTGTACTGCCTTAAAATGGCTTCTACTGTACAGTGCTGTGGAGTTGCCATGGTAACGGCTTTACAGTATTCCACAAGTGGGCTCCCTCTGGTAAGGGGGAAAATCCAACATTAGAAATTGTGGCAACATCCATGGAAGGAGGGTTGGGATAAATAAATATCCGGGCAGCACCGGGTTATCAGCAGACCCAAATGAAAAGAAATGGTTTTCTATGCCAGTCAACAAAGCAGCTGATTTTGCAATGTATTTTTTTCCCTCAGAAATACAGCATCAATCTTTCTAGGCTTCCTTAACTGTCCACGCCAGCCTTCTCGCTTCATCTTCCATGATTTTTCCCCCCTCTCTCAAGATTTAGCTGAAGGTCATGTCTTTGCAAAGAAGGGGAGTGGGATTTACTTGCAATCAAAGGATATTAATACTTTATTAGAGCCTGTCACTAGGATCATTCACAGCAATCTGTCAAGTTGGAAAGGAATTTGATTTCCCCCCCTTTTTTGTCTTCCTATTTTTCCTTTCCTTTTTCTTTCCTTTGTCCTCCCCACATCTGTGTTACTGTGTCAATCCGTTTTATTGAGGTTTTGATATATGGTGTTGTTTGAGCCAGTTGAAGTGTATTCATAAATTGTTGATTGTTGATTCTTCATTCATGGCTTTATTCAATCTGCTTTTAAAACCTCTGAAGGAGGGATAATCATGGGGTGTGGAGTTTTTTTGCCCATAAATTGTCTATTGTGTGGAAAGTAGACATCTCTTTCTAAGTAATCTCACCATGAAGAGAAACAGAATTTATGTCTTTGGAACCTGGAAAGGCAATAGGTATCTTAAACGAATTCGGTACTGCGGCCAAACGACAGGAACAGTACAATCCTGATTGGAACAAATGGTGGGAGAACACATTTTGTTTAAACCAGAATTGTTTCTCCTAGGCATAATCCCGGAGGGGTTTAAGAAAAATGCACTTTATCTAATTATACATGTACTAACTGCGGCACACATAACTTATGCGCAGTATTGGAACAATGAAAATATACCATCAGAGCTAGATATAATCAGAAAAAGTTTTGACCTGTGCAGAATCAGATAGGCTTACTCTTGAACTTAAAAATAAAGGGGAATCAGAATATTTTGGAGTCTGGAAGAGATTTTATGATTGGTATAGGACAAGGTGACAAGACTGGAACAAACTGTAAATACTGTGATTGGACAGAAGTAAGTAAGTAAGTAAGTAAAATCTTTATTACGGTCAAAGACCAGCAATACACATTAGTTTTTACACTATATTTTAAAAAAATACTAACATTAAAATATAATTTAAAAGTATTGACATTAAAAGTGGATAATAACATAATGGTCCACAGATTGTTAAAGGTATGTCCAGATAATTGGTACAAGATGGTACTATATTTTTGTAGCCAATTTTTTTTTTCTTATGGACATTGCAGCAGCACAGAACTTTGCCACTGCATACATGGTAACCAGGTTAGTGTCCTGGAGGAGAAAGCCTAGATAAAAATGGTCTGCCCTCCCTGGCAATCTCGCTAATAAGGGGAGAATATGTGCAGACCTACAAGCTCTGTATAGCTCGCAGTGTAATAGAACATGTGAATTATCTACCACTTCTCCTTTACCACATATACAAACCCGTTCTGCTATAGGTGTTCTCTTATACCTGCCCTGGAGGAGTGCTGAAGGAAGAATGTTAAATCTGGCTCTGAAGAAAGCTATTCTTTGTTTTGGGGAGATCAGGTCATTTAGATATCTTGCCGATTCCCACACACCCTGTTTCATTCTGGATTGGACAGAAGGATAGATAATATATTAAGTAGGCTAATAGTCAATGGATGAGGCTAATTGTATATAATGTGATTGTATGGTCACTTCGACTTTGCGGTACTGCTCTGTTTTAAAAGTAAAAACAATAAAATATATATTTTTAAAAATATAACGGTACTATATGTATCTAAAAAAAACAAACCACAGGGAGTCCTCAGGTCACAACTGAGGAGTTTGTGAATTTGTGGTCGCCAGGTAAGGTGTTTTTAAATGAGTTGCACCTGTCTTTATGGCATGGTTGTTGAGAGAATCACTGATTGTTAAGCAAATCTGGCTCTTCCCCCATTGACTTTGTTTGACAGAGGTCAGCTAGGAAGGTTAGCAATCACATAACTTTGGGACAGCTCAACCAGAGGTTGTATTTTGCCAGCTTGCACCGGTTTGGGAGACCTGGTAGTGGCAGCGGTGCGGGGCTCGCACCCTGACATCAACACAATAGCAATAGCAATAGCAGTGGACTTATATACCGCTTCATAGGCCTTTCAGGCCTCTCTAAGCGGTTTACAGAGAGCCAGCATATTGCCCCCAACAATCTGGGTCCTCATTTTACCCACCTCGGAAGGATGGAAGGCTGAGTCAACCCTGAGCCGGTGAGATTTGAACCGCTGACCTGCTGATCTAGCAGTAGCCTGCAGTGCTGCATTTAACCACTGTGCCACCTTGGCTCATACCAACCTTCTGCACATGCCAGAAGGGCACGCTCCCACTACCGAACCGGTAGCGAAGATAAGAGGATTTCATGCCTGAGTGCAACCATCATAGAAATACATGCCAGTTGCCAAGTGCCCATGTTTTGATCATGTGATGGTTACCACAGTTGTGAGTCTTTTTACAAGTCTTTTTACAAGTTACAAGGCCAGTGTAACTTCAAATGGTTACGGAGGCAGTGGCTTCAATCCTAGGTAGAGGCAGATATTTCTCTCTCTTGGCACATTGAAATTATATCTACTGAACAAAACTCCACCTTGGCGACATGAAAGGCATCTGGCCAGTAAACCCTCAACTCCATTCATTTGCCCAGACTCCAGCCTGCAAGGAATTATGGGCTCATTAAAAGACAATGATGATTGTAACTTCAAACAGTCACTAAATTAATGGTTGGAAATTGAGGATTGTGTAGTTATTAATCAGTTTAGTAATCAGTATAATCAGTAATCAGTAATCAGTATAATCATTAATTAGTTTAGAGGCAATGAAGGATCCTAGAGTATCTTAAGTTATATTTGCTGTTCTGGGCCTCTGTCTTTGTTTTTGTAGTTACGTATAGGTTTTATATTCAAAGGAAGAAAAGTTCGAGGCAGTTTTTTAATAGCAAAGATCTAAGTAACGCATTGCACCCATAAAATGCAGATTTTTCCCAACAGATGCCATATTATGATGACTTAATGCAAATCTGATAGCAAGTTAAATCAAAGTTTTTATGCAGAAGTAAGAAATTAACAATTTTTATTAGACTTACGCCCAAGCAGTATAGATTTTTCTGATTTTGTGCAGGCCAAAAACAGCTTTAACATCAAATGATTATACTCCTTTTGTTTCCTTATCTGGATAAATAGCTGATGAATAATTTCCTATTCCACATATACCCCCTTTGTACAAAAATGAGATGAAGCTTCTGAAATAATTATGGCAAAAGTAAGGGCTTTGTAGTTTCAGATAAATAGTTGAACTTTTTAATTCTTAATCTCATCCCCCCTTTTTCATATTTATCCCAGGTAGCCTATGCATATTTTATTAAAAGAAATAAGACCGGCTACAACCATCTTAATTTAATTTAAAGCTGAAACAACGTTCTCATATACATTTAAAAACAATATTATAATTTTTAAACCACTGAATAAGTAGTTCTTTGCACAGGAAGTTATGTTCAAAATGTTTATAATTTTCCTTTTCAACTTCTGAAAGACAGCAAAAGGCAATTGACTTCTTTGGCTCAAAATGTTTTTAGAGAGACATTTACTGAAATTTGAGCTGAGCGGATTTGGTGATTATCCTCTACGGTTGTGGAATGATGGCTTAACCTACCGACAAATTTTAGATTATTTTTATAAATCTAAATATGCTTTTTAGATATTGTAAAAGAGTTGTTAGTGAAGAAAAGGAACATCCAGGGGTCTGATTTTTGGGTTCTACGACTAGTACCCAATTGGATTTTAGTAAAAACAGGTTTATAAACTTGGTTATGTGTTGTGGCCCAGCAGGAGCCGTTGGAGCTGCCACCAGACTCCGATAGCAAGGGGCCATATGAGTCGGCTCTGGAGGATGTGGAGGACCCTGGACAGGGTTCCGACTCCGAGCAGGGCGCAGAGAGGCTGGTTGGTCACCAGGAGGCACCTGAGCCTTGGACCAGTGGGGAGGAGACAAGGGAGAATGAGCCGGAGGCCAGTAGTGAGTTGTTCCTGGATGCACGCCATCGAAGAGCTACTAGGCGTCAGAAACCATTACGCAATTACAGGAGGTAATTGCACTCAGCTGATGGTCATTAGGCTCCTCTCCAGACTATAAAAAGGCTACTTGTGCATATGCCCTCTTTGCAGAAGTCAACACAGAATTGAATGTTGGAGAACTTTGTGTGAGCTTGGCAAGCTGGATTGCTACCAAGCCTTATCTGTGTTTATTGCTGCCCAAGGTTGTCTGTGCCAGGTTGCTGCCAAGGACCTGTTTGTCTGTTAATTAAATGCCGTAATTTATCTCTGGCTCGGAGTGTGCTTTGGTGTGGAACGAAGAGCGTCAGGACAGTTATGTTAACAGTGGCTTCCAGTATCACTATAGGTCAGTGACAGCTAACCTTTTTGTCCTTTATGGGCACACATGCCCACACCCATAATGCAATGCTCTCTATACCCCCACCCCCCGGGCATCAGAGGTGGGTTCCTAACAGGTCGCACCTATTCGGTAGAATCGGTTTGTCAAATCTACCGAACCGGTTAGAAGAGGTTCCACCAGTGGACCCAGAAAGCAGGCCACACCTACAGAAGAAGTTCCAAATTTTTTTTGAAAACCACCACTGCTGTGCATGCATATGTGACCCCCACCCTGCACTCCCACTGCCCCCCGCCCCCGTGATGGCATAGGTTTGCCATCGACTTACAACAGACCATCTCTCTCCCAACATTGTGCTTACAACCTCTTTTGGTCACAACTAGGGAATTCTGGGAGTTGAGGTCCACACATCTTAAAGTTGCGGAGTTTGAAAAACATTAATTTGGCATGTTTCTCCTGAACATTTTGCCAGCCTGACAAACAAAACACTTCAACAAATAAATAAGAGGCCGGTTGAGGTCTGTGCTGTGTTTTTCACACACATCCCACCCGCTCAGGTACCTACACGCTTTGAATTCGGAGAAAAATCATCATTGCCGAAGTATTAAGTGCTTTATAAAAAAAAAAAATACCGTTGGATTTCTTTACGTGTCATCCTGAAGATGAATTTAATTGTTGGAGGAAATGAATGAATTTGTATCCAGGCAACCTAATGGGGAAGGCGACATCTGCTTAAATATGGTATTGAATAATGTTAAAAAGACTAATAGTAAAAATTAAAATAAAATCCTTCTCCCTTTTTAAGTAGAGAAATAAAACGCGAAGAACACTATGTTTTCTGTTTCATTTCCTCTGCAAACTACAACTAGTTGCAAATGTTTGGTTGTTTTCCTGTCTTTAATTAAGTGTGGGAAAAACATCATGACTGAGACATACCTTGCTCATTTGTTCGATACAGTGTTTTATAACTTCATAAGAACAAAATGTAGAGTTGACAATCACCTGGAGGAAGCTTAAAGTAGTGAAGAACTGACCTCGGGTTATTACACTCTCGGTACTTCAGTTGCAGGGAGATTTCATCATGCAGCATTAGCTACAGCGTTCCATAGATAGAGCTCTGCGTTGCTGCGTTGTGAGATGACGTGGCCACAGGTTCTCTGCTGAGGATGGTTGCCACCATAGTACCCTAACTTCCCTTTGGCATCCCTTGGTGTGTGTAGACGACACAGAAAAGTTTCGAGACATTGAACTTCGTCTGAAAGTTGTTCAAGCAAGTGAAGTGGAGTGAATTATCGGATCGTGGCAAAGCAGGAGCTGAACAGTTGCAGATAGGTGAATAGGAGAACTTGTTCTTCTGTGGATCCAAAAGGGGTACCTAGGTGCTCCCATGTTACACCCCTTTTACGCGGCCTGCACTGGTTGCCGGTTGTCTTCCGGGTACGATTCAAGGTACTAATTATGACCTTTAAAGTGCTCCATGGCTTAGGCCCAGGACACCTGCGAGACCACCTACTGCCACCGGTAGCCTCCCACTGTCCAGTGCAATCCCACAGAGTTGGCCTCCTTAGGATGCCGTTTCCCAGACAGTGTCAGCTAGCGACCCCCAGGGGGAGAGCCTTCTCTGTGGGAGCGCCTTCCCTCTGGAATGAGCTGCCCTCGGAGCTTCGTATAATCCCCGACTTCTGGTCCTTCCGACGCGCCCTAAAAAGTTGGCTTTTCCAGCGAGCCAGCCTGGCCTGAATAAAATAAAATAAATGATTGATTATTGTTAACTTTAATCGAATTTTAAATGTTATTGTTAATCTTAATTGGGTTTGTTTTTTGGATACTCTATCTAATTTTTTTTTAACTTTTGTAATATGTTTTTTTTTAAAAAATGTACATTGCCCTGAGTCCTTGGGAGAAGGACGGCATATAAATCCAACAAACAAACAAACAAACAAACAAACGTAAATCAGAGTCTAAGGCAAAGCATTGCGCAAAGTTCCAATTTATTAAAAGAGCCGTGTTGGCACATCTGGGAAAACCCAAATTCGAATTCCTAGTTTTCTCCATCTAGTTGAAAGTTCAAGATTTCGCCCCCACACCCACAAGTCCATCACACGATCCAATCTTCCACTGTCATGCTGGCAGTTCCACCCATCCAGTTCCGGTTGGGTGCAAAGACAAAGGATGACCTTGGTTTTCTAGGAAGAATTTTGTTATGGCTACATCGCATCTCACGCCTTAACACTCCCCCCTCCCATTTTCCCACAATAGAAAATGCATAGCAGAATAATAGAAAGTGTGGCAGGCCAAAGATCTAAAAGAAAAGATGGCTGCATCCACCACATCCCATCATAATTTTAAAACAGTTGATTCGAGCAGATGGGCCTTCGGTATTAATAACTCAGGTTCCACCTCTGATAGTAGCCTCTACTGCATACAAGTAGTCCTCAAATTATAATCACATTTGGGATCAGAATTTCTGTCGCTAAGCACGGAGGTTTTTAAGTGAGCCATACTCCACTTTAGGACCTTTTTGACATGGTGGTTGTGTGAACCGCAGCATTTGTTAAGTCAATCGTCTGCTCGTTAAGCGAATCCATCTTCTCCCATTGACTTTGCTTTTTTGGAAGCTGGCTGGCAAGTCTGCAAATAGTGATCATGTCATCCTGCAACCGTCATTAAAACATGCCAGTTGCCAAGTCCCCAGATGTTGATCATGTGACTGTAGGAATGTTGCAAGGACCCATCATAAGTAACTTTTTTCCAGTGCCATCGTAACTTCAATCCCTAAACATGATTCTGTAATTATTTGTAATTTTGTTTTTGGCGGTGGTGGTGGGATGGATGGATGGATTAGTACAGGGGTGTCAAACTGTATATCACTGAGGGCCGCAGTTGGTGGCTTGGATGAACATGGCCGGGTGGGCATGGCCAGCTTGACTCACTTGTGTCAGGGGCGCCTCTGGTGGCCCGAACGCTCTGCCGGTGAAAATTGTCTCCCAAGCTCCATTTTCAGCTGCGACGGCCTCCTGCAATCCTCTGCCAGTGAAAATGGAGTTCGGGAGGGTCCTCCCGAGTTCCGTTTTTGCTGGGAGAGGCACTGCGGGCCGGTCCTTTCCAGGGTGGCCACGTGGGCCAGATCTAAGCACCCCAGGGGGCTGGATGCTGCCCCTGGGCCTTGAGTTTGACACCCCTGACTTGGGAGTAAGGCCACAGGTGGCTTTAGTTACTGTGTGTGTCTTTTAAGTATAAGTGAAGCAATTGTATTTTCAGAACTATAGGAGACATCTACAAATTAATTAATAATAGTGCTGAGGTTTACATTTTCAACATGAACAATGGGCTTCTGGGGAACAGAATTTTGTGTGTGCATGTGTGTGAAAATAATCACTTTGCTTGTAGGAAAATGTGCAGGCACATTATCCTGTGCACCTAGAACTGGCTGCAGTTGTGTTGTCCTTGTTGTTGTTGTTGTTTTCCTGTTAAAAACAATAAAACAATATAACCCCCTCACACATACATTTCTTCCGTGTCAAAGAGCATAGTCTATCAAGAAAATCTTATTAAGGTGTCAGCATTTCCAATGAATATTTCAGCACAGATGCGATATATCTTGAATACGGTAGCTCTCTTAGCATCAGTGTCAACTTTACTAAGAGGGGGAATTATTTCTCAGACAAAGTAGCATAAATATTGCAAGTGGTTGGAGCTACGGAGAGATGGAGTCTCTAGAGTCACTTGCTTTATTCTAGTTTTCAATAAAAAAAAAAAGCTGCACTGAAGTTTCCTTGAAAAGGGAAGCAGATTTTATAAGTGGACTTCTCTGGATTTTTTCTAAAGCATTGAAATAACATAATTATGCAAAAATGCACTAAAAACTTTATTGTCCTTTTTGGAGCAACTGTAAAACAGGCTTTTGAAACCACTGGATTGGAAATTTGCTTTCTGGTAAAACGTTAGCAAGATTTTATGATAATGAATAGGCAGTGTTCGCTTGTAACACTTGCTTATCCTTGTACTGTTCTGACCTAGGCTTCACCACATCACGAAATAGACTCCTTGATCCCAAAAATCCTACCCCTTTTTATTTGGCTAATGTGAATTCCTAGCATTCACATCCAACAAAGTCCCGGCAAACAGTCTTTCAAGGGTGAATTGCAAACACAGACCTTATCAGTCCTTGGATAGTTGCCAGGTCGACAGCTTCTTGACGCAACGCTGTACAAGGAAATACTTGGCAAGGACTCTCTCAGACAAGCAAATCTTCACACTAACAAATTGTCTCTTGCAAACACCACTCCCCTTTTGCTCCTATTTATTCCCTATGGGAGGGGCCATTCACCATACACCTGTGGCCTTACTCCCAAGTCAACCCCTGTTCTTTAGCTGTTCCCTTTGTCTGGCAACTCTGTGCAAGCGCACATTGGGAACAGGCTCCAGCTGTTTGTCTGCCTCACTGATGTCTGACTCTGAAGGCAGGTGATAAACGGCATACGACCCTGGCCGCCCCTCTGCCTCTGATGCAGAGCCCTCATCAGAGCCTTCCCCAGACTCCAGGACTGGCCCATGTTCCTCCCCAACCTCCTCACTGTCCGAGTCTGCCGCCAGCTCCACTGGCCGCTGGTGGACCACAACATGTACCAAGCTATGTGTGAGCCACCCTAGAAGATCAAGAACTACTTAAGAAAAGTGCAAGAATGAGTACAGATAGTCCTTGTGCTATGACCACGGTTGAGCCCAAAATTTATGTCGGTCAGTGAGATGTATGTTAAGTAAGCCTCATTTTACAACTTTCCTTGCCTTGATGGTTAAGTGAATCATTGTAGTTGTTAAATTAGTAAGATGGTCGTTAAGTGAATTTGACTTCTCCCTTGACTTTGTTCATGAGAAGGAGGCAAAAGGAGATCGTGTGACTCTTAAATATGACCAAGCGACTGAATGTTGATCATGTGGCCACAGTGATGCCGCAGTGGTCGTAAAGTGTGAACCAAATGGTCAGGAGTCCTTGCAACTTTGAACAGTCACTAAATGAACTGTTTTAAGTTGAGGACTGGGTAAATGTAAAAGTTCCCCTCGCACAGATGTGCTAGTCCTTCCTGACTCTAGAGCCAGTGTTGTCTGAAGACATCTCCGTGGTCATGTGGCCAGCATGACTAAACGCCGAAGGCGCATGGAACTCTGTTACTTTCCCACCAAAGATGGTTCCTATTTTTTCTACTTGCATTTTTACATGCTTTCAAACTGCTAGTTTGGCAGAAGTTGGGACAAGTAACGGGAGCTCACGCCATTGTGTGGCGCTTGGGATTCGAACCGCCGAACTGCCAACCTTTTGATCGACAAGCTCAGTGTCTTAGCCACTGAGCCACCATATCCCTTAAGTCGAGGTCTATCTGTACATAAAAACCTGGATGTTCATTTAAAGAATTTGAAACCCCCAAGATAAGAGCTGGGAGCATCATTTTCTATTAAATGTTAGCAGGTGTTTGTGGAAAATTAATGTATGCAACTCTTAGTCTTCTGTTAAAGGATTTATTCTATAAAGTACCTTCCCAGGGGAAGCTGAGTCAACACATCTAATCATTGGTTTAGAGAGGTGTCTCCTTTGCTTAGCCCAAAAGCATGTTGTGCTGTTGTGTAACTTAACATTACTTTGTGTCTCTGCGTGTATAATTTTTAATGTTTAAGTCAACATGAATGTTCCTTAAACAAAAAAAGACAGGCTGTGCACATATTAATTAAATGAAAAAAGAAAGTGATGCTACGTACGCACACTTGGAGAAGGTGAAAAGGAGAAATGTTAAATTTCCTTTAATTAAATGACTGATGCAATGATTTTGTATGATTAAACTTGGGGGACTCATGGAATTAAGATTTATCGGTGATCTGTTAGTCTTCCAGAAAATATTTTTTGGCTTGTTGATTTGTACTGAGAGGTGATTATTAGTATGGAAGCTAATCTTTTCCTACTTAGGAATGGTCAGTTAGATGGCACACTTTCTAGGCATTCATGTAAATATGAGTCATTTACCATGAGATTGTGTAGTTTTGGTCACCACGATGTAAAAAAAGATGTTGAGACTCTAGAAAGAGTTCAGAAAAGAGCGACAAAGATGATTAGGGAACTGGAGGCTAAAACATAAAGAAAGGTTGATGGAACTGGGTATGTCTAGTCTGATGACAAGATGGACTAGGGGAGACATGATATCAGTGTTCCAATATCTCAGAGGCTGCCGCAAAGAAGAGGGAGTCAAGCTATTCTCCAAAGCACCAGAAGGCAGGACAAGAAGCAATGGGTAGAAACTAATCAAGGAGAGAAGCAACCTAGAACTAAGGAGAAATTTGCTGACAGAAAAATTAACCAGTGGAAAAACTTGCCTCCCTCCAGAAATTGTGGGTGCTCCATCACTGGAGGTTATTAAGAAGAGACTGGGAAGCCACTTGTCTGAGATGGTAAAGGTTCTCCTGCTTGAGCAGAGGGCTGGACTAAAAGACCTCCAAGGTTCCTTCCAGCTCTATTCTATTCTTCTTGGCAAAGACCAAAACAGTCAAAGGGGATCAAACCAGTCAATCCGAAAGCAAATCAACCCTGACTGTCCTTTGAAAGGACAGGTAGTGAAGCTGAAGCCCAAATAGTTTGGCCACCAAATGAGAAAAGACTCGTTGGAGAGATCTCTGATGTTGGGAAAGTTGCCTCCAAGGTCCCTTCCAACTCTGTTATTCTATTCTACTCTCAATGTTAGTGCAATTTGTTGTGTAAAAATAGACAAGACAGAATTGAAAAGGCTTGATGGCTTGGGCCAAGGATACTTGAGGAACTATCTTGTCCTATTCACATCATCCAGTGGTGGGTTTCTATTTATTTTTTACTAAGGGTTCACTCATGTGTGCGTGCACACTCGGGCACATGCGTTACACTTCTGCGTAGAAGCATCCTGGCGGGTGGGTGGAGCCTCCTGCTTCCACCACTACCGGTTTGCCCAATCCGGGCAGAACCAGCAGAAACCCACCTCTCACATCATCCTGTCCTACCCACCCAGTTTGGCAGGGAAGGTAGGTTGCAGGTCTGGTTGGTAAAGAATTTTGATTGTCAGGAGAGTTTTGAGAACAAACAGGTTTTTGAAAAAAACACAAGTGTGCTGTGTATACCACCTTGAGCTCAGAGAAGAGCCTTTGATATATCAAGATATTTTTTTGCAGTACAATTTTGCACCCAAGGGTGAGGTTTTTACCCTTTAAAATTCCTTATTCAAGCATTTTATCCTGTAGTCTTTACCTTGTCGCCACCGGTGTTCAATATTTTGCTTTGTCTTAACATTATAACTGTTAAATTGTGTAGAGGTAATGTTTAATGGAGATCAGTAATTGAGTTAATGATCAGGTGTGAGAGTACATTAAGTAGAATGCAGCTGTTCATTTTCAAAACCCATGTGTTTCCAGATTTTGGGATAGGCTAATAGTGAAGTTTTAGTTAATTAAGTCTCTCAACCATTGCAACCTTCTTTTGGGTTTTCCTTGTCACCAGAACAACTGGCTGCGTTTAATTTCCTCTACCGTTCTCGTTCACGTTGTCAAATGTCATTGTTACAAGTGCAGGTATAAAGCAGGTGTCACAATAAAATTATCCTTTCCCGGGGATCCATTAATTTCAGGGATAGTCAGTACGATAGCCTCCTCAGCTTTCTCCTCAGCTGCACATGGAGCTCATCACATAAGCATAATCTGGAAAACAATCTCTTGCAGCATGTTGCATCAGCTCTTTCTCTCCGGCTTGAATAAACAAACACGTGAGGGCTCACAAAATAGATCGCCGTCTTCACCGAAAACAAAATCTCGGTTGCTTACCAACAGGTTTAATATAGACACTTCGGTTTTTATTTTGTTTTGTGGAGTGTTTAACTCTGCCTTCTCCGACACCTGTAGCTCCTTCCCAGCTCCCTTGGCTGGGTTTTAAATTAACCTGCCAGGATTGTGGAATAAATCAAACACAATTTGGTGTTGTTGTGTTGGATGCAAACCAGTAGGAGGCCCTAACATGCTGAGAAAGAAATTGTGGGTCTTGGAGACAACCAGTTGTGTAGGGCCAAGATGATGCAAAGTCTTTTTTTCTAATTGGTTGAAACTCTAAATTTATTTATTTTTATTTATTTGGTTTGTCAAACATATACAAGATAACAGGTATAAGTATAAACATGGACATGAACAAAGGGAATGAGTACAAATAAATGGGGACAGGGACGGTAGGGGGCACATATGCACGCCCCCTTGACGGACCTCTTAGGAATGGGGTGAGATCCACGGTAGACAGTTTAATAGCAATAGCAATAGCAGTTAGACTTATATACCGCTTCATAGGGCTTTCAGCCCTCTCTAAGCGGTTTACAGAGTCAGCATATCGCCCCCACAGTCTGGGTCCTCATTTCACCCACCTCGGAAGGATGGAAGGCTGAGTCAACCTTGAGCCGGTGAGATTTGAACCACTGAACTGCAGATAACAGTCAGCTGAAGTGGCCTGCAGTACTGCGCCCTAACCACTGCGCCACCTCGGCTGTGCCCTAACCACTGTGCCACCTCGGCTCTTTAAGGTTGAAGCTGTGGCGGTTTGAGGATGTAACAACGGAGTCAGGTAGAGCGTTCCAGGCGTTGACCACTCTGTTGCTGAAGTCATATTTTCTGCAGTCGAGTTTGAAACGGTTTACCTTGAGTTTGTACCTATTGTTTGCCCGCGTATTATTGATGTTGAAGCTGAAGAAATCGTTGACAGGTAGGACGTTGTAGCAGACAATTTTGTGTACTATGCTTAGGTCAGACTGTAGGCAGCGTAGTTCCAGGTTGTCGAAGCCCAAAGTTTCGAGCCTTGTTGCATAAGGGATTCTATTGTGAGCATTGTTGTTGCACAACTGTAGCCCAGCCTTATCAAAATCATCTTTTCAATCCCAAAACAAAATTCAAATGTTACTCTTTGTGTGTCTTAATCCCATTCTTTTTAACATGCACATTCACTTGATATTTTTTTGTTCTTTTAATTAAGCAAGATCTTAAGAAAATGTAGAAAACCAACTCTGGCATTTTAAAGGTTTCTGTGTATGTAAATAATCAAGGACTTTTTTTTTTTTTTTTTGCTTTGTAGTGAAAAAGACGGTGGAGAATGTGGAGGAGAAGAAGATAACGATGCCCAAGAAGAAAGTGAAAGAATTAAGAATATTGGATGGGAAGACTGCCCAAAATTTGTGTATGTAATATAGTCATTTTATCCAGGGCTCATTTGAATATATTTTTTTCCCCTTCAGCCTTTTCAAAAATAATATAAAGAATAGATTTATCATTTAATATTTAGAAGTAAATTATTATAGGAATGGATTATATTGTCTCCTCGGCCCTTGTTTTCATTAGCAGTATCCTGTGGAGATACCATTTCTTCAGCAGAAATGGATGACAAGAGATATGTAACAAAGCTCTGTTTTGATGGGTTGTTCCTTCATTAGGATCTGGGTTCAGTTTGATGGTGGTGTTTTCTTTCATAAATCTAAGAATTAAAGTGTTAGAACTTAACTGTATTAACATTATACACAGAAAGAGACAGGGAGGGAAGGAGGGAGGTACTTTGGTACTAATCGTTAACTGGTTCCAGGAGATGTGATGAGTACCCAAAATGGTGAGTACCAAACAATTTTTCCCACAAGAAATAATGTAAGAAAGTCACAAGCTAACAGCAATAAGTTCCAGCTTGTGCTTTTACTACTAAACAAACAATGAGTATTGGAACAAACGTCAACACGTGTTGAGTGCCAAATTGGATCATTTTAAAAACAGTTGAATATCAAGGTATCACACCCACACACAACACAAAATCAGTATTTTCAGATATTGTATATCTGTCCCCAGACTTGTACCATGTTGCCTACATTTCTAGGTTATATTTTTATCCTTCACACCACAACTTCATTGTATAAAATGGTGTTTTATTTCATACAATGCAGTACAATGCATAAAATAGGTATAAACCTGTCTTCAGATTACGAGTCGATAAAATCCATGCGTTTCACCATAAAATATACAAGAGGCATTCATTTAATGTCCTCTCTCAAATTATGATGGTGTGTCATTTCAGCTATTTTCCTGGGATCTTTCCGCATGCCTTACGAAGAAATAAAGCACATTATATTAGAAGTGGATGAAGCAAAACTAAGTGAAGCATTAATTCAGGTAAGTTATGATGCCATTTTCTTTGAATCAAATTTAACTCTCTTATGAAGCTGTGTGAACATCTCAAGCTGGTTGTGGGGTTTGCATCCAATGTCAAAATTATATGCTTTAACGTCGGAGGAGTGTTTAAAATTCGATTTATGTCCAAAGTAATATGCTGAAAGCCTTCAATGATGCTGATCCTTAAAAATGGGGAGGGAGAATTCCAGCTGATGCACATGGATGAGATGTTCCTAGCAGGGAACAAAAGGACCACATCAGTGGTGAAATTCAATTTTTTTTGTGACCCGACAAATGTGCGCATGACAAAGCGCGCCGACAAAACCACGGCGCAAAACCCACAACGTCATCAATGTGCCGACAACAGCGCGCCGACAACAGCGCACTGACAGAAACGTGATTTAAGTTAAGGTAACGGTTAGAGTCAGGGTTAGGGTTAGGGTTAGGTTTAGAGTGCACTTCTGTCGGTGCGCTGTTGTCGGTGCACTTCAGTGCTCATTCGTCGGCGTGGTTTAGAACTTGTGGTTTTGTCACCATGGTTTCGTTGGGCGCCCTTTTGTCGGGCACCCTTTTGTTGGTGAACCATTTTTTTTTTACTACCAGTTCTTGTGGGTCTGGCTGGGTGAGCATGGCAGGGGGAGCATATTGCAATCTCCATTCCCACCCCACTCTGGGGCCAGCCAGGGGTGGTATTTGACAGTTGCCTGAACTATTCAAAATTTCCTTTACCGGTTCTCCAGAACCTGCTGAATTTTATCCCTGGACCACATTCACAAATATGCATGTTGATTCACAATTATTTTAAAACCCTTTTTAGCGTACCGTAGCGATCTAATTATTTGTGTCATCTCAATATTTTAGTTGGTGTGAATTTTGCTTTAGCAAATCTAGAAAACTTGGGGTCACAGATAACAAGAATCAGAAACAGGCAACCATGGAGTAGCTGGATCTTTTACGACAGGGGTGTCAAACTCAAGGCCCCGGGGCTGGATCATGCTTAGATCGGGCCTGCGGGGCTGTCCTGAAAACAACAAAAGCATCCCTCCCCCCCTCAAGCTCCACTTTTGCTAGGAGAAGGTTGCAGGAGGCCAACACGGCTGAAAACGGAGCTCGGGAGCCTGTTTTCGCTGGCGGAGCACTCGGGCCACAACAAGCGCCCCCGACACGAGTGATGTCGAGCTGGCCACACCCACCTTGGTTGCACCCACCCCAAGGTGAAATACAATCCTGATGCAGCCCTCAATGAAATCAAGTTTGACACCCCTGTTTTACGGAGTATTCTGATGCTTCGTATAATAATTTTTTTTTTTAAAAAAAAAACCTTAATAAGCAGTCATATTGAAGAATTGTTCAATAATACCAATTCAGAGCCTGTTAGAAATGACTTTGAATTGGAAACGAGGCTTTCAGCTCATCTCTATCTGTTATGATAGGTTTAATAATGAAAATCCACAAAAGCCGGCCCAAGAAACTGTATCACTTTAATGAGTTGTTTTGAAACAGGAAGGAAAGGTGATATTTTTGAATGCAAGAAAGGGCACCTGTTTCAATATTTTCACTTAACTAACCTTTAAGTGTGCAATTAACATTTTCAGAAAATAAAAAGTTTCTGCTAAATTATTGCCGAAATGTGAAAAGTAGTTTAAGTGATGTCTCGGTTTGGTTTAATGGGCAGTTTTTAACATCTCTGTGCTGACGTGCTGCAAAATTAGAGATATGACGCATGAGAGATTAAACACTATGTTTCTTCAATACTGTCACAAATACCTTCTTTTCACTTTCTCTAGTTGGATATGTGGGTTCTACTCAGAAATATATATATATATTACAATGCCCGGTATGCCCAAATATGGGAGGAAGATCACTACTTCCATTCTCTGTCCTTTGGCTCGTCACAAGAGACCATCCAGACAGAACCCAATATTTTTTTACTGTTGCCTTTTTGTTACATTTGTTATATTTTTGCTGATAAATAAATAAAGGGAGACTAGTATAGATCTATTTCAAGCTATTTAGCTCTCATCAGCTAGCCATACCCTTACTGGGAATCGAGCCTGTGCTGTATTGCCTCTAAGGCAGATGTGTTAACCATTGAGCCACAGAGCTCGACTCCTTATCAGCCAGCCAGGCTGAAAGGTATCTATTTAGATTTTACAACCCCCGGTATGCTCAAATATGGGAGGAAGATCACTACTTCCATTCTCTGTCCTTCGGCTCGTCACAAGAGACCATCCAGACAGAACCCAATATTTTTTTACTGTTGCCTTTTTGTTACATTTGTTATATTTATGAGATGAGAGCTCCACCTCTAGGCCACCGTTCCATCCATCCATCCATCCATCCATCCATCCATCCATCCATCCATCCATCCATCCATCCCCCCAACCAACCAACCAACCAACCATCCATCTATCTCTACCTAGGATTGAACTCACAGCCTCCTGATTGTGAGATGAGAGCACCGCCTCTAGGCCACTGTACCATCCATCCATCCATCCATCCATCCATCCATCCATCCAAGCATTCATCCATCCATCCATCCCCTCCCCAACCAACCAACCATCCATCTATGTCTACCTAGGATCGAACTCACAGCCTCCTGATTGTGAGATGAGAGCTCTACCTCTAGGCCACCGTACCATCAATTCATCAATCCCAACCAACCAACCAACCAACCAACCAACCATCCATCCATCCATCCATCCATCCATCCATCCATCCATCCATCTAATCTCTACCTAGGATCAAACTCACAGCCTCCTGATTGTGAGGCAAGAGCTTCTCCTCTAGGCCACCGTACCACTCCAAAACAATGCACAAACAATCCAACTTGTAATGCCGATTTCAAATTTTGAAAGTTGTAGTTTTCCTTTTTCCTCACTGTTCTATAGACATTTTCATCCATTCTTTATGAATGGAAGCCAGGAACCAGCTCTGGAACGTTAATGATTGAACTCAAACACTCTTAATTCCATCTAAGGTTGATTGCAGATAGGCCTTGACTTACGACCACAATTTTTGTTGCTGAGCGAGAACATTGTTAAGCGAGCCTTGCCTCATTTGACCACCTTCCTTGCCGTAGTTGTTTAAGGGAATCCCTGAAGCTGTTAAGCTAGTAACACGGTCGTAAAGTGACTCTGGTTTCCCCATGGAGTTTTCCTTGTCAAGAGGAGGCAAATGGGGACACCATTGCAACTGTGGGAACACAGCAAGGTTCATAAATATGAGTCATATGCCAAGCATCTGAATTTTGATCACGTAAGCATGGAATTGCTGCAACGGTCATAAATATAAAACACAGCTTTACATCACCTTAGAAATAGAATAGCAGAGTTGGAAGGGACCTTGGAGGTCTTCTAGTCCAACCCCTTGCTTAGGCAGAAAGCCTTACACCACTTCAGACAAATGGTTATCCAATCTCTTCTTAAAGACTTCCAGTGTTGGGGCATTTACAATTTCTGGAGGCAAGTCGTTCCACTGATTCATTGTTCTAACAGTCAGGAAATTTCTCCTTAGTTCTAAGTTGCTTCTCTTCTTGATTAGTTTTCACCCATTGCTTCTTGTCCTGCCTCAGGTGCTTTGGAGAATAGCTTGACTCCCTCTTCCTTGTGGCAACCCCTGAGATATTGGAACTGTGTTTGACAACAATCATTGAACGAATAGTGGCCAGTCAGGGGTTGCTATCTGCCATTATTGAACTCAAACACCCATCATTGAATCTACGGTTGTTAATTTCTTAAGTCGGTTTCGTCTTTGGGTATCACGGATCCCGTAACTGTCTTCCCAGCAGTAAGAGAGAGAAGAAGGCTTGAAAGCGGCTGACAGTTGGTGAAATTCTGCTAATGAAAGTTGGCTGCCGATATAAATTATTATTATTATTATTATTTCCCTTTCAGTTTCGTGAGAGTGAAAGAGCTCACGGTGTCCTGATGGGACAGGTGTTGACGAATTGCGTTCACACCATGCCCCCGTGTATTTATAAAATGATTTCACTCTGCCTGGTGTGTAGGAAACAGAAAAAAACAGTCAGTGATACATTAAAAGCAACCTCAGATCCAGCTTCCAAGCTATTTGATGTGGCGTGTGTTTTATTTTAAGTTTCTCCTTATACTCTCACAGCTTATCCACCCCACAAAAGTGCTTTCAGCATATATATATGCTAAGCAATGCACTATTTCATGGAAATAACAGACAGCTTAGAATTGCCACTCAGATTTCTCTGCTGTAGAAGTCAGTGGGCGCAGATGAATGTTTCCCTTTTGAATATTTCCCATCGACCACATCGTGTGAGGTCAACATACATTTTCCTTCGAAAATCATAAGGAGGTTTTTTTTTTTTTTGCTTTAGCACTGTTAGAGCATTATGTTAACAACTAGCCGATAACCCGACATTGCCCGGGTATTTAATTATAGGAGGAAAATGTCCCTGTGGAGTACTGTGAAGCTGTTACCATGGCAACTCCACTGCGCTGCACAGTAGGAACCATTTTACGGCAGTACAGTAGAAGCCCTTTTAAGGTACAACAGGCTGTATCTTAACAGAACACACACCCCAAGGGGTATTAGGAGTGTCTTAACCCCCCCCTCCAATATTTGTTTCCAGAGAGTAAGTCCTCTGTGTACCAAGTTTGGTTGAAATTGCTCAAGGCATTTCAGAGTTATGCTGGAACACACACACAGACACAGACACAGACACAGACACAAACACACAGCCATTTTTATATAGATAGATAGCTTTCATTTAATCATTATGCTTCCCATCTGTTAAGAGATGGGAGTGAGATCATTCTGGCCAGAGAAATAAGAATTATTGAAGAGTTGACATCTTCTACCATGAGAGGCTTTCAAAAGTTTGTAATAATTCCAACTGGGTGCAAAAATCTCCACTGAAAAGTCTTTAACTCAGTTCTGACATTGAATGTTGACCCTCCTCTGTTTCTGTATTCATTGAACCTTCTTTCTTTACCTTCTTCTTCTGTAGTGAAGCTTTCTCTCATTTTCAGTTTATACATAGTGCTTGCCATCCATGGTACATATTGCACTTTGGCAGGTTCTACAATCCTTCTTGCCTCCAGAAGTTGTGAATGCTCCAACACTGGAAATTTTTAAGATGATGTTGGATAACCTTTTGTCTGAAGTGGTGTAGGGTTTCTTCCCTAGGCAGGGGGTTGCACTAGAAGACCTCCAAGGTCCCTTCCAACTCTACCATTCTATTCTATATTGTGGCGTAACAATCACAATAGCAGCAACGTCTGCCTGGAGAAGAATTTGATCAGCGATGGTTCCAGAATCTGGAAAAAAGGATGCCTGTTGTATAATTTGCAATTGTTTTGATGTAAGGCTTTATCGAACCATTCTTCAGAAAGGCTGAATGGGAAATGTAATTTCATGATTCATACCGAAGCCCTCTTTCACGCCCACGAGTGGAATGGACGCTGTCATGAATATATGGAAAGAAACCACAGGCTCATATTTCAAGGTTATAGGATCACCTCATTATATTTGGAGCCAGGGCATACACAACCCTTTGCTAAAAACTCAGCAGAAATGTTTTCAATATATTGAACGGGTAGTGATTGAAATAATTCTCAAACAATGAATAATATCTGGGGATTGCCTGCCTGTGAATTAACGGGGGGGGGGGGTGTCTGCTTTTCATGAAAAAGTAACTGCTCAATGGATATCAAAATAATCATTTGAAGTTATAATGCATTTTGCAAGTTTAGGACATTAAAGAGACACAGTCTTTTTAACTACCGCAAATCACTCTCTGATACGATTGGACACTATTGTACGCTGGGAGATAGATGTGTGGGACAGTGTGAAAACCATTAATTGTTGTCTTCCTTTCTGAGAGAGAGAAGAGCAGTAATCTCTAATTTCTGTTTCTCACATTAGAACTTGGTTAAAAATCTCCCTGAACAAAAAGAACTTAATGCCTTAGCTGAACTGAAGAACGAATATGATGATCTCTGTGAGTCGGAACAGTTTGGGGTTGTGGTAAGTTGAATTGTCTCTCCTCTCCTTTCTCCTGCCCTTCCTCTTTTCTCCTTCTCATTCTCCTCCTCCTTCTCATTCTTCTCCTTCTGCTTCTCCTCCCCTTCCTCTCCTCCCCTCGCCTCCTTTCTCCTGCCCTTCCTCTCCTCCCCTCCCCTCCTTTCTCCTGCCCTTCCTCTTTTCTCCTCCTCCTTCTCCTGCTTCTCCTGCCCTTCCTCTTCTCTCCTCTTTCACCTACCATTCCTCTTTCCTCCTCCTCCTCCTCCTCCTCCTCCTCCTCCTCCTCCTCCTCCTCCTCCTCCTCCTCCTCCTCCTGCTTCTCCTGCCCTTCCTCTCCTCTCCGCTTTTCCTCTCCTTTCCCCTCCTCTCCTTTCCATAAAATACTTATTCTACTTCTACTCTAGCTAAAATTCTTAATCATGCCCGACCTTATGTTTCATGATGATCAAAGGTTACCTAGATGTGGCCACCTAGCTGGATCCCCAATCACTGGTCAGATGGTGGAATTAATTGTGGAATGAAAGATACTTGGAATCTCTTTTTCCAACTTTGCTGCAGAATAGCCTGCAAGGATAAAAAAATATTTTAATCCATTAATACTGCCAAAAGATTCTTGGGGAGGAAAAAAAAAGGATCAGAACAATGTTACAAAATACAAAGTTACTTGGATATTTTCATCTAGTACCTTCCTCTAAAGTAGATATTACAGTTTCCATCAAAGCTAAAAATATGGCTTCAAGGGACACTATGAGGTAGAGTCTAGGAAAAGAAAACTTCTTGGCAAGGGAGAAAAAAAGATACCACTCAATTTGAACCATATTTCTATATTAACAGTTTTATAGGTGTTGATTGTAGTTCCTCTGGTTTTCTTTCTGTTACACTGTCAGAAGTCTTTGTTTCTTTTACCCGTTTATCTTCCCTTAGGGCTCCATCAAGACATGTGAATGTCTTTTCCTTTGGAACAGAATCCCCATATTTTCTCACACTTGTCATTAAAGCTTCTTTTGGGTCTCTTCGGATTCCGAGATGTTCTAGGCAGAGTAAATTTTTCAGAGTGCATCCCATATAATCACATTGCATAAAAAAAACCCACCATTGGGCAAGATTAGAGCAAAAGGTGGCTCAGTGGCTAAGGCGCTGAGCTTGCCGATCATAAAGGATGGAAGTTCAGCGGTTCAAATCCCTAGCGCTGCGTAATGGAGTGAGCTCCCGTTACTTGTCCCAGCTTCTGCCAATCTAGCAGTTCGAAAGCAGGTAAAAATGCAAATAGAAAAATAGGGACCACCTTAGATGGGAATGTAACAGCGTTCTACGCGCCTTCGGTGTTTAGTCATGCCAGCCACATGACCATGGAGACATCTTTGCGCAGCACTGGCTGTTTGGCTTTGAAACGGAGATGAGCACCGCCCCCTAGAGTTGGGAACGACTAGCACATATGTGCGAGGGGAACCTTTACCTTTTACCTTTAAGGTTAGAGCGAATCATCCCCTTACATGGTAAACTGCTGTAATTATCCAAATTATCCAAAATAACAGTTCATTTAAGAACCATCACATCCATGGGAGAATTTTTGCCATGTTGAAACGCGTAGGGATTTCATAATTTATTCACACAGTGTTGAGGTCCTATTTTGGCAAGGGAGCGTTAATCTCTGGCAGTTGTTCTACTTATCTGCAAATCCACAGCTTACACACAAATACATTTTTATTATTGTTTTGCGTAATACAAAGAATTCTGCGGGACTTAGGGAAGATTCACCTGTTTATGGAGCACAGACCATATATATGAGTGGAAAGTGATTAGGAGCTAAAGGATGCTCTTCTTTGTCCTTTCAATATCTTTTTGACTCACCTTTTGTATTACCATTTAACCTCTTGGGTCTGAAACTTAATTCCCATGCATTTTTTCAAGGTAGTCCTAAACCTCTGCTCAAATGATGTTTTCAACCTTATAACCTGTTTGCTTATGTGGGCCCAAATACATTCATGATAGCTAGACCTTCCAGAATCATTTCTAATCTTATTTTGCCCCAATTTGTATTCTTTGAAGAAGTATTATTTTAATTTAGGCTTTGTTGAGAGGGGGGGAGGGAGAAAGTGAGGGGACACACAGATAAGAGACAACCCAGGCCAGAGCTGGATAAGAGATAGAGGAAAAGTGTAAGAATAGCCATTGCCTAGAGCCTACTTATCCATTTGGATGAGAGTAGTAAGAGTTTACTCTGGCAAGATTCTGTCTATTGTATGCAAGCAAATAAAGAAATGAATTTTGGCTGGATGATTGCATGTTGTTCTTCGCTTTAGCCTGACAGCTTTTAACTAAGTCACCCAGATGTGCTAATATATGACATCTAACTCATATTTTAACTGAAAACCAACTTTCCCATACATATACGTACATGTATAAGGTGTGCTGTTTGTTAGAGAGGCTTGTTAAATAATGAAATTAGAGGATCACATCGTTGCTATGCAATCACGTTGAACCTTTCAAAGGTGCTGCTTATAAAATCTGATCATTTTTAAATAGATTTTATAGACATCATTGGTAAAAGGGGTCTTGCTTATAATAATCTGAGACCTGGTGTTTAAAATGTATAGGTGGCTTACAATTTGCATCTGAAGGTGAGAGATTGTTTTCGTTCTTCAGAATGCATACACCTATTTGCATATACACATTAGGTAAGTTAATGATTAATATAAGGCCTTAATTGGATAATCAATATACCCATCAAATCTAATAAAGGTCAAAATTGGATGTTCAAAATTCATTTGGAAAAGTCACACTTTCTAATTAGGTGACTTATTATAACAGTCTAATTAGCTTAATATTCTTATTTGTGCATGAAAATTGGAGCATCGCATTTTCATTTAGATGAAACATTAAGATGAATTATGTCTTCAAATTAGGTACAGCATTTGGAATTGTATCCTAGTGTAATTAAAAAAAAGTTTTGCAGTGATTTTGAGGAAGATGACATTGAATGATGGAAAACAAAGAAACATTACTAAAGTTGATACTTCAGATATGAAAATTGACATGTTCAAAACTGTTTATAGTTTTGATGTTGATTTAATGTTTCTTATTTGGGATTTCTCTGATACAAAGAAATGATATAGTATTTAATAAGCACTTCCTGACATATATTATGAATTTTACCACGGTAATCTAAAGAAAACATTAACAACAAATATACAATTTAATTGTCACATACATACCTCAAGTACAATAATGTTAATTGCATTTATTATTTCTTCAGTTCTCACTCTAATTCTCTCCCTTTTGTCTTCCCTGTTCCTGCTCAGCCCTTAATCTTTATTGGAAGATCAGAATAATAAATATGAAGCAAAAAAAAAAAAGTAATTTAGTGCTTAAATATGACAAGCCAGTTTCCCAAGCATGTAGATGCATGATTGGATTGGGACACAATTTAGAGGAATTAACTTTTCTCCGCCTGACATGAATTATGGATTTAACTCCTTTTAAGAATACCATTTGACCTTCAGGATGACAGAAAAATAACCCCCTTGAAGGAGATCCACCAGGGTGAAAGAGTCTGGTTATTTTAGGTGCTCAAAGGAGGAAAAAGCCATTTAGAAACGCTTTAAGTAGCAAAAGCATAAATCTATCGGAAGGTCTGTAGGGAAATAAAGTACTTGTAACAGCTTTTAAAGGCTATTTGTTGCCTTCTCTTTTTAATATGGATCAGGTTGAAAAATGAAATTTCCTTGGTGGTGTTTTGATGGACGGTGACTTCATAATGGAACTGAACACTTCCATATTATGCAATTGCATTCAGTATCCGTGGGCACTTTACAAAGGGAATCATAAAGGCAAAATCTAGGTCTTATGAAGTGCAACGTAGAATCATATTTGACAACTGTCATGGTTTTCAGTTCAATTGTTTTCCAGGCTTACATCAGGGCTTAGTAAGCTATAATTCTGCAGCGACACTAAAAAGCATTTAGTAATTGTATATATTCCTGCCCTTGTTTGTATACATCGATATTATTTGCACGATTGTTACGCTGCTCCTAACCACAATAGAAACTCTGCAACGGAGGTCAACATCTTTCTAAATGGAGATTAAATATAGTTCTATAAATCTTTGGCAATGCATATCACAAGGGCTTTTTATCAAGCTAATGGAAGGCTGAGTTTTGCTTATAATGGTTATCCTTCTTTAAAATGCACTGTATATAGAAATCTCTACAGTAATATCACTTTGGAGAATATTGTCAAGGGGGAAAAGTGTTTTTACTATCTCAAATGGGCATTGATAAAACTATTTGGAGAAATAAAATGACAGGATGCGTTATTGAGAAAGCAGGAAGAAGAAAAAAAATCATCAGACAACGTGCATTGTAATATTTATTCAATATTTCAGGTTCTCCTGTCTTTCATGACACAGTAAAGCTATTGTGTAACTGTATGTCGGTAAATGCAAACATTTGTGATCCTTAGCAAAGTTGAGCAAAGGCCGGATTTTAATTTAAACGGCAATGCACATCATGGGGTACCATTTGTCTCAGGTTTTGTTTCTTGGTTACATTAGTTATTTATGTAGTTGATGAACTGACTTCTTTGCAAATTAAAAAAAAAAAAGTAAACCATTTCAATGTAAAGGACTAGTAAACTTGATACGGATTAAATCAGGGATGTCAAACTCAATTTCATTGAGGGCCGCATCAGGGTTGTGTTTGACCTTGGGGGGGGGGGCATGGCCAGCCTCAACATCACTCATGTTGCAGGTACCTGTGGTGGCCCAAGTGCTCTGCGAGCAAAAATGGTCTCCTGAGCTGCGTTTTTGGCTGTGATGGCCTCATGAAACCCTTTGCCTGAGAAAAACTTTCATTTTCGCTGACAGAAGCACCATGGGCTGGTCCTTTGCTGTTTCAAGGGTGGCCCTGCAGGCCAGATCTAAGCACTCCATAGGCTGGATCGGGCCCCCACACCTTGAGTTTGACACCTCTGGATTAAATGAACCAATAAGTATGGGGTTGTAATGGATGGAATAGCTAAAGTCACCAAGCTAGAAATGAGACCAAAGTCAGCTATATTATCTTGGACCAATTTCTCTCTTTAGCCCTAGAAAAAATTTCAAGTATTTGCTCATATAAGTTGTCAGGATCTTATTTCCTCCTCCTCCTCCTCCTCCTCCTCCTCCTCCTCCTCCTCCTCCTCCTCCTCCTCCTCCTCCGTCTCTCCAGTTTTTTGATAGGTTTCTTTACCCACACTGTTGTGGCCTGCCAGCGACCAGCAGAGCTGGCAGCAGATTCAGACAGTGAGGAGGTTGGGGAGGAAGATGGCCCAGTCCTGGAGTCTGGGGAAGGCCCTGATGAGGGCTCTGTGTCGGAGGCAGAGTGGGGGCCAGAGCCGTATGCCGTTTATCAGCTGCCTTTGGAGTCGGATATCAGTGGGGCTGAAGAACAGCTGGACCCTGTTCCCGATGTGCGCATATGCAGAGCTGTCAGGAGAAGGGTACAATTAAGGAACAGAGGTCGACTCGGGAGTAAAGGCACAAGGGGACAGTGAATGGCCCCTCCCATAGGGAATAAATAGGAGCAAAAGGGGAGTGATGTTTGTAGGAGAGAATTAGTTCGTTAGGGTGAAGATTTTCTTATCTGAAAGACCCCTTGCCAAGTATTTCCTTGTACAGTGTTGCCTCTGGAAGCCGCCGACCTGGCAACTCTCCAAGGACTGATAAGGTCTGTGTTTGCAATTCACCCTTGAAAGACTATTTGCCGGGACTTTGCTGGATGTGAGTGCTAGGAATTCACATTAGCCAAATAAAAAGGATTTTTGGGATGGGACAAGGAGTCTGTTTCATGATTTGATGAAGCCTAGGTTAGAACACAGCCATAGCAGAACCAACAGTGGGTACAACCTCTATCAGATAATGTATCCTATAAATATACTTTTTCTGCATACATACAGACCAGAGGTGAATTGCTCCTGTTTTGGCCCAGATCGGGCGAACTGGAAAGAGGCTCCCTCTGCCCCCCCCCCCCTCCAACACTTCTGCAAGTGAACTGGCAGTAAAAAAAGTGGAAACCCACCACTGATGATAGATAGATGATAGATAGATAGATAGATAGATAGATAGATAGATAGATAGATAGATAGATAGATAGATAGATAGATGATAGATAGATAGATGATAGATAGATAGATGATAGATAGATAGATGATAGATAGATGATAGATAGATAGATAGATAGATAGATAGATAGATAGATAGATGATAGATAGATAGATCCGTCAGTACGTACGTAAACAAACCTCCTCCTCCACCCCTTACCTCTTCCTCCTCCTCCCTCCCCCCTCTCTCTTCTATCTTTTATCTATATGTCTTTCTATCCATGAAATTAATTCATTAAGCCTGGGGACAATTTTTATTTTCCTTAGGTTGAAAAACCAACCAATCAACCAGCCAGCCAGCCAGCCAGCCAACCAACCAACCAACAAGTATCTAATTTAAATGAGCTGTACATTCCTATGCCTGTGCAAAAAAAAAACCCTAGAAATGTTGCCATTCATCCGTTTTATTCTCTGAAGCATCTTATTTTTTCCCCCACCCTTTCCTCCTCTTCCTTTCCAGATGAGCTCAGTGAAACTGCTGCAGCCTCGTCTCAACGGGATCCTTTTCAAGCTCACATTTGAAGAGCACATCAACAACATCAAGCCTGGCATCATGGCTGTCACGATCGCGTGTGAGGAGCTGAAGAAGAGTGAAAGCTTCACTAAGCTTTTAGAACTGGTGCTAATGATTGGGAACTACATGAATTCCGGCTCAAGAAATGCCCAATCGCTGGGTTTTAATATTAGTTTCCTTTGCAAGGTGAGTGTGAACCATATAAAAATACCATGTACAAATACATTTTTCAAGTGCCAGTACATTTTCCTCCACCTACTTCTTTGTGTGTGTGTGTGTGTGTGTGTGTGTGTGTGTGTGTGTGTGTGTGTAAAATCTCTTTTTAAACTGGAATGTTGCTTACACTTCCCAAGTCCTACCCATAAAGACAAGTATTGAGAAGCAGGTGATAAATTGATAGGGAAGGAGGGAGGGAGGGAGAGAGAGAAAAAGAAAGAGAGACAGACAGACAGCTATGGATGGATGGATAATGGATGGAGATAGATAGATAGATAGATAGATAGATAGATAGATAGATAGATAGATAGATAGAGATAGATAGATAGATAGATAGATAGATAGATAGATAGATAGATAGATAGATGATAGATAAAGTTAAATATATATTTTTGCTGGGAATATTATAAATTTGCTGTACAAGTTTATGATATGCAAGGTGAGTGGTTATGTTCTGACCTAGGCTTCCCAAAAGTGTAAAACCAATAAATAAAACCCCTTTTATTTAATTTAAAGTGAATTCCTCTCCAGCAAAGTCCCGTCCAACAGTATTTCAAGAGGTTTCACAACTCCAGACCTTTTATCAAGCTTGGAGACCTGCTAGGCCAATATCTTCCAAACGCCATGCTGTAGCTGATAATACTTGGCAAGAAGTCAGGAAGAGATCTTCACCCTAATGAATTAAACTAATTGTCTCATGCAAACTCTCCTCTCCTTTCGCTCCTTTTTATTCCCTATGGGAGGGGCCATTCACCGTCCACCTGTACCTTTACTCCCAAGTCGACCCTTGTTCCTTAACTGTTCCCTTCTCTGTGCATGCGCACATCAGGAACAGGCTCCAGCTGTTCTTCTGCCCCACTGATATCCAATTCCAAAGGTAGCTGATAACTGTCAGATGTCCCTGGCCCATCTCTGCCTCCGATGCAGAGCCCTCATTAGAGCCTTTCCCAGACTCCAGGACTGGCCCATGTTCCTCCTCAACCTCCTCACAGTCTGAGTCTGTCACCAGTTCCGCTGGCGGACCACAACATGTTATGAGTATAAAGATATCTTTAGGGGAGTAACAGTACAGAACAAGTAGTCCTTGTCTAACAAATGTTTGTTTTGTTACCGAAGTTACAATGGGACTGAAAAAAAAAAAATGCCTTAGCACCGTTCTTCATACAACCATTGCAGCATTACTGCGGTTATAGAATCAAAATTCAGATGCTTGGCGAACTGACTCATATTTATGACGGTGGCAGTGTCCCGGGATCATGTGATTCCCTTTTGCGACCTTCTGACAAGCAAAATCCACAGGGAGTCGACATTCACTTAACAACCATATTTCCAACTTAACAACGCCGGTGAATCACTTAACAGTTATGCCCCCCGCAAAAAAACCAAAAAAAACCCAGGACATTACAATGGAACAAAATTCACTTAACAACTGTCTTGCTTAGCAACAGAAATTTTGTGCTTCATTGTGGTCATAAGTCGAAGGCTACCTCACTGGTAAAATTCTTTTTTTTTTTTACTACCGGTTCTTTGGGCGTGGCTTGGTGGGCGTGGCTTGGTGGGCGTGGCTTGGTGGGCGTGGCAGGGGAAGGATACTGTAAAATCCCCATTCCCTCCCCAATCTGGGGCCAGCCAGAGGTACTATTTCCCGGTTCCCCAAACTACTCAAAATTTCTGCTACGGTTCTCCAGCACCTGTCAAAACCTGCTGAAATTTACCCCTAGGCTACCTATGTTTTTCTGCACCCATTTCTAAAAAAATAAATAAAAATAAATAAAAGGCTAATTTTTTTTTGGGGGGGGAAGGATCAAAAATTGGCTGGAGGCAATAACAGGGGTTAAAATAGAATGGAAACCTGAATTTTTCTTTATTAGGAATAATGTCTGCAAAATACAAAAAAGAAATCCAGTATTTAATACTACATATAATTACGGCGGCAAGGATTGCCTTTGCCCAGAAATGGAAAAACAAATTAATTCCAAGCGAAGGTGAAATAATAAGAAAGGTTCTGGATTGTGCTGAAATGGACAAACTAACTAAAGAAATCCAGGGAAAAGAAGGATCAGAATTCTACCAGATATGGGATAAATGGTATAGGTGGATGGAGGAAAGAAACAAGAATCAATGAAGGAATATAACAAAACTCAAAAAAATAATAATAATTATGAGTAAAATAAGAGGGTTAAGAATGGTGAAATCCAAATGAAATACAATAGAAGGGGAAATAATATAAGGTGAGCAGTATCGATTGATAATTGCTATTAGAAAGAACAGGAAGCTCCTGTTCGTATTGTATTGTGTAAATGTGGTGTACGTCTAGGTTTTGTGTGTGTGTATTTTACATGTTTGTTAATTAAAAATAAATAAATAAACCACTGCTTTTTAACTGGAATATTGCTTCTAATTCTCAAGTCTTATCGATGGTGAAAAGTGTTGAAGAACAGGTCAGATTTTCCAATCTGCTTTTTCGTTTCTCTTTCTGCCTGGCTTTGATTTAATGCCTTAAATACTATACCACGTGGAACCGACGTTTCAGAAATTTTAATGTATCCTTAATTTTTCTATGGGGCACTAACTACCACGGATGTTTGTGGTTAATGTGCATCTTTATGTAAATCCCAGACCTGGTTGTTTGTGCGTGTGAAGAGAAGAGGAAAAAAAAAAAAGACAACAGCGCTAAATCCTTTGAACCCAATCTGGGGAAATGAGAATGTGAGGTTTAATCCAAAGGACAGCTTAATTTCACTGACCATTATCCAACTGAATTGGGAAGGAAATAACATCTTCCGTAGTGGCTGCAGCACAATAAATAATAGCTTTAATGCAAACTGAAAAGGTATAACAACATCAGTAGACCTGTTGTGGGCCAATGGCGGGGAGTGGGGGGGGAGGAGGAGATTAAAGCAGCATTTGAAAGAGCATGTTATGAAAAAGTTACCATTTAAATCTTTTGTATATCCGGACACAGGGATGATTCAAGCATAGATTAACCTGATTCATGAGCTCTCCTTTCCGTAATTAATACTGCGTGAATTACTGGGTGCATTTCTCTAAATGTAGCGTGCTGGACTCTCAAGGAGATAACTATCGGCATTGTCGATAGAGTATCTTAAAATGTGTTTGGGATGGCTTTGTTGTTGTGGTGCTATCAGGAATCGCAATTACAAGGACGTCTTTAGAAAACGTACAATACACATTTGTGTGGATTTGACTGGAACCGTCAAGCTAATGGGGTTTGGGCCAAGCATCAAATTCCAGCGTTTGTAGTTTCTCTCTCTCTGGTGTTCAATCACTAGTATTAAAGAGAAAATAAATTTGTCCCAACGTTAATCCATAATGAACATTACTTTAATCAAGAAACAAATGTATAATGTGGATGTACCCTCCACATCAGTCACCATTTCTTACGAATGAATTAGGAAGAATGTCTTTAATTTTGCCTTTTTTCAAATTATATTTATAAGTGCCTTTCTTTCCTGGATCTGAAATCTTTAAACACTAATTTCTGTAAGATCTCAGATGTATGAAGTAGCTAAGTGGATGTATCTCTCTCTCTCTCTTTTTTTTTCCTCCAACTATACATTCTGCTAAAGGGAGGGGGTGGCTCAGTGGCTAATACACTGAGCTTGTTGATCAAAACGGTCGGCAGTTCGGTGGTTTGAATCCCTAGCGCCATGTAACGGAGTGAGCTCCCATTACTTGTCCCAGCTTCTGCCAACCTAGCAGTTCGAAAGCATGTAAAAAATGCAAGTAGAAAAATAGGGACCACCTTTGGTGGGAAGGTAACAGCGTTTCGTGCACCTTCGACATTTAGTCATGCCGGCCACATGACCATGGAGACGTCTTTGGACAGTGCTGGCTCTTCGGCTTTGAAACAGAGATGAGTACCACCCCCTATAGTCGGGAATGACTAGCACATATGTGTGCGGGGAATCTTTACCTTAACCTTATACATTCTGCTGGGAAATTAGTCCTATAATAGTTATGTTAAAGTGAGTGGGAATAAGAAATAATATGGTCTCAGAATAATCTTGAATTTTGAGGATATTTGAGGTAACTTGATAACATATTTCACAATTGAATTATCAATTTGCTGAAAAACAAAATGTATTTTTTTTTAACGTTGTCCTTGTATAGTTGAAGATAGATAATTCTATGAGAACATCATTAATGAATAGCAGCTAATAAATAGCAGCTATATATACCTGAGTCTGTGGTTAAGCTGCTACTTTTATCCACTGTTACTCTAGATGCGTTAATGAAGGAAGTCAAGGTCATTGTTCTCGGGAAAAAATGAGATGAGAAAACATCTTCTATTTTAGAAAGATGTGGTATTATTTTTAAGGCTAATCTGTTCTTGTATTATATATTCGCATTGTTTTACTTATCAAATATAACTTGCAATAAGGGCAATTAAAAAGTCACAGTTCATAATCACTACAATTAAAAAAAAGATGTGTAGCTGAATCTAAATGTCAAAAAAACAACAACCATTATGCTACTGATATATAGTTGAAAATTGTCTGTGGGTTGTAAATTATAAGTAAAGGTTGCAGTTATGACTGGCAAGGTGAACTGAAAACATACAGTACTGAAATAAAGATGTTTGTGGTAGAGTAGCTTTTACTGGCTTGCTTTTTGTGTTATTTTTGCCTCTTTTTTATTTTTTTTACAAAGGAGAGTATGTTAACTCAAGAGTTAAAGATGCTAGGATTGCCAGATGAAAAGCTGACAGTGCAGGTCCGAGACTTGAGCACAATTCTCCTGCTCACCTAGCAGTTCAAAACCATGCAAATGCGATTAGATAAATAGGTATCACTTTGGTGGGAAAGTAACATCTTCCCATGCACCCCGGTGTATAGTCATCCTGGCCACATGACCATGGAAATGTGGGCAATGCTGGCTCCCTTGGCTAACCAAGAAGTACCATCCCTGGAGTCAAACATGACTGGACATGATTCATCTTTATTTAAATGAGCCACAGCAGTGCAGTGGTTAGAGTGCAGTACTGCAGGCTACTGACTGCCGGCTGCCTGCAATTTGCCAGTCTGACTCTCACCAGGCTCAAAGTTGACTCAGCCTTCCTTCCTTCCGAGGTGGGTAAAATGAGGTCCCAGATTGTTGGGGGCAAGAGGCTGACTCTGTAAACTGCTTAGATAGGGCTGTAAAGCACTGTGAAGCGGTATATACGTCTAAGTGCTATTGTTATTGCTATTTTTTATTTTTATTTTTACAAACGTGATGTGTAACACTAAATAAAATCCCATTTGCGATCCATGACTGGTCTGGACTACTGTAATTAGAGTTTCAACTCAGGTTGCTGGCTTTGAGACAGCAACATACCTGGGAATGAGGTTATACTAGAATGCAAGGGCCATAATAACTATGTATGTAACTTTGAAGAAAAGAGATTTGTTTTGTTCATTGAGTTTAATCTCAGTCTTCCTTATTGGGAAGCCATCTCCTAAAAGCAACTGATGGTATCCTTACCCTTTTTAATTGAGTGGACTGCAGTGAAGCTCCCCCATCAACCTGTCACAAGGGCTGTCTTGATATAATGAACAACAGTGCTGTTGATTTGTGGAAATATAACCCTGCACACTTTTAATCCCTGAATCACTGGGAAAGATCACTTTTCAGTGGCAGATGTAGAAAGACAGACATCTCAGAAACTATGCATTAAATGTTTCTGGTTCTACCGTGTTTTCCCCAAAATAAGACAGGGTCTTATTTTATTTTGACCCCCAAAATATGCACTTGGCCTTATTTTTGGGGAGGTCTTATTATTTTTGAAGTGCAGGAAGCGGCAAGCATGATAACTTCATGTCTGTGGCTGTGTTGCAATATTTTCGGGAAGGGCTTATTTTAGCGCATGCGTTCAAAACCCCGATTGGGCTTATTATCCAAGTCTTGTTTTCAGGGAAACAGGGTATCTGCAAAACTAATATCTTTATGTTGATTGCAAATCCTTAAAAATGCATTATCTATCCGGATGTTATACGGCAGCGTGTGGGGATGATTGAAGAAAACAGCAATTTGTAAACAACCCTTGGCAGAGAATTGCAGGACTTAATTTTGCTTAAATAAAAGAGGCTTCCATTAGAATTCATGGACTGCATCAAGTCAAGGCTGGCAGGCAGAAGTTGTAGTTTTGATATATGCACTGAAGCATTCATGATTGTTGATTCATTGAACTGTTAATATTTATACAAGTATGGTTCAGAGAGAAAAAAAAAGTGTTTGAATAAACCCACAGCCTCATTAGTAGTCAGGAGATTACCACATTGTTGTGGTAGCTTTCGAAGTTTTGCATCTATAAATTGACTGGAGGTTGTTTAGCATTTTCACAATTGTTGCTATTCGAACAATGCGAAATGCGGCAGACATCTTATTAGTAAGTTAAATTTGGGTTGGTTGTCACATCTATTAAGTGGATTCACATCTCATTTAAAACAAAAGTCATATAATATTTATATCAAATTCTCATCAACCTGAAATGAAGTGTTGAATAGAGTGCAGTAAGGTTCAGCCCTCGGTCTAGTGCTCTTCAGCATTTTTATTAATGGTTTGAAGAGGTACAGGGAGTGCTTAAATGCTTATTTAACAAAGTACGCAGAGTTGGGGAAAGAAGAAAAAGAAGATTCTGGTAGATTACAGAAAATTAGGGTGGGATAGAATAGGATTGTTCTGACCTCGGCTTCCCCAGCAGCACGAAGGCGAGTCCTCATTCCGATAAACCCCTTTTATTTAATTTACAGTGAATTCTTCTCCAGCAAAGTCTTTCCTCTCCCACAGTCTTTCAAGATAGTTCATAATTGCCAACCTTTATCAGGCTTGGAGAGTGGCCAGGCCAATATCTTTCAGACGCTGCAATACTTGGCAAGAATGAACTAATGGTCTCCTGCAAACACCCCTCCCCTTTTGCTCCTCTTTTATTCTCTATGGGAGGGGCCATTCACCGTCCACTCTCAAGTCAATTCTTGTTCCTTAGCTGTTCGCTTCCTCTGCGCATGCGCACATCGGGAACAGGCTCCAGCTGTTGTTCTGCTCCACTGATCTCCAACTCCAAAGGCAGCTGATAACTGCCATATGGCCCTGGCCCCATCTCTGCCTCCGACACAGAGCCCTCATCAGAGCCTTCCCCAGACTCCAGGACTGGCCCATGTTCCTCCCCAACCTCTTCACTGTCTGCTGGCGGGCCGCAACAAGGACAGGCCTGGGTAAGGGAAAGGATAAAGATAAGAAAAGCAGGCAGAGCTGAGGGATGGAGTTAAGCATGTCATCAGCTTGGAAGCATTGCAAGTCCAGCCCTTCCTGAATTCCGCTAACCCTTATCTAGCACCAGTTTAGTGTTGAACTTTAGTTGACCAGATTCTTTTGTATAGGCTTGAATAATGTTTGGAGTCACCGGATTGATGGACTGAGAATTGATTGGAGATTGTGACTAAGGGGGGGAGGGGATGTTTCAAAGTTTGGCTTTTTATTGGGTCTAATTCTAGATCCTGGCCAATGTTAAGCTTCCATGTCATATGTCCCCTGAAATAAATTCCAAGATAAATTACCTTGTCCTTGAAAGTCTGTTTATTAGGAACATGTCAAATTGGCAAGGACTTAGTGTAATTCCGACTCTGACCAGGATCCGGAATGAAACCCGATAAAAAGCAAATGTTTGAAACATCCCCCCCCCCCTTAGTCACAATCTCCAATCAATTCTCAGTCCATCAGTCTGGTGACTCCAAACTCCACCTTCCTCTTGAGGTGGCAGGCTGAACCAAAGTAGGCCTCAAGCCTGAACCAAACTAGGCCTCAAGCCTGAACCAAACTAGGGTTCCATGATATTAAGTTTTAACTGTTCATATATAGAAATTGCAAAGGTTTGCTTTTAGGAAGTCTGCACATGAAATATGCTGAAGCAAAGTCTCTATTTAATCTATTTGCTGGCTTGGTTGTAAATCTGTTTAGTAGACACATTGTCAGTTCCTCAAAATACATGCATGTCTGTCAGTTAGCTGACTATGTATTATGACTTCCTGTAGACATAATATTGCTGTAACTCAAGGGCAAATCTTGAGGGGTGTTTCCAAGATTAACAGATGGCTTTAGCTAAAAGTGATAAACTATAAAAGGAATTTCCTGCTTTCATTCGGGGTTCAGGCCATTGTTTCTGAGCTTGCGCAATAAACTTTTTCCTTCTCTGAAGAGCTGGCTTTCGTGTCCTGTCTTTTTTACAACACTCTAGTTGCAGGCATCTTCTATATTACCATGGGAAAGAATGTCACCTAGACATAACATCTCCCCCCCCCATCTCTATAACTCCCCTTTCAACAGCTAGAGAGTGGCGAGCCTGAAGTACCGTTAAAATCCTTTACTTGGAAACCTAAACATCTAAGAAACAAATAGACAAATGCTACACATGTCATTTTCAGGGTTGACACTATGCTACAACCATATGAATGGTCCTTACAAATAGTGCCTGGCAACAAAAGAATAGAATAGAAACATTTAGTACAAATAAACTGAGGTTTGTGCATGGGCTCCTTAGTTTGAGAACAGCACCCATAAAAATAGAAGTTGGAATTATATTCAATCAGAAATTGAAGTGGAACATCTGGATGCAAAAAAAAGACAAAACACAATTTCAGGCAGCATAAGTAGAAAGACAGTATCCAAATCAGAATGTAATGTTCCTTTTTGTTGAGTTGATCAGGTTTCATCTTAAAGGCCTTGACCAGATTGATAAGTGGAGGAAGGAGGACAATTAAGGGATTGGAACCCCAAGAGAGACATAAAACCGGGTGTCTTTTGAATTGAAAAAAGACCATTGGTAGGAATCCATTAGCATGTTTTAAGGAGCTATGGTTTTTCCAGTTGCAATGTGTGACTGGGAAGGTTGGACCATGAGAAAGGCTGAGCACCAAAGAATTGAGGCCTTTGAACTATAGTGCTGTAGAAGACTCCTGCGAGTCCCTTGGACTGCAAGGCGATCCAACCGGTCAGTCCTAGAGGAGATCAACCCTGACTGATCTTCAGAAGGCCAGATCCTGAAGAGGAAACTCAAATACTTTGGCCACATAATGAGAAGGAAGGACTCACTGGAGAAGAGCCTAATGCTGAGAAAGATTGAGGGCAGAAGAAGAAGGGGACAACAGAGAATGAGGTGGCTGGATGGAATCACTGAAGCAGTGGGTGTGAGCTTAAATGAATTCAGGGGGATGGTAGAGGACAGGAAGGCCTAGAGGAATGTTGTCTATGGGGTTGCGACACAACTTCGCAACTAACAACAACAACCTACACATATGCATATATAACTCTAGAATAATCCACAGTCATGTATTTGAGTGATGGGAGATTTAAGACACACCAATTAGTTAGACAGCATTTCAGGAGAAAATCATATAAAACAAAACAAAAAAAAAGACAGTTTTCTTCCATTGGAGCACTTCTTTATTTCACAGAGCGAACAAAGAACATTAGAACTAAAATTATAAACTGCTAAAATCTGCCTGTTTTTTTTTAAAAAAAAATATATGTATATATTAACCTAAGGGTTCTTTAAAAATAATATTTTAAGCCTACATTGCACATTGGTGTTAACTTAGAAATGCAATTAATTTATCTTTGCAAGCAAATCCAAGAACATATGTTGAAAAAGCTTTCTTGATGCAAAGTCCTAAAAAAATCATGTTTCACCACTTTCTTGTTTTTCCCCCCCATTTTTGCAGATTAGAGACACAAAATCAACTGATCAAAAAACAACTCTGCTGCATTTCCTGGCTGATATTTGTGAAGAGAAATATCAAGACATCCTAAAATTCCCTGATGAACTTGAACATGTAGAAAGTGCAAGCAAAGGTAGATCAAAAGATAAAAAAATAAATGTGGGGTAATTTTGATCTGCTAACATGTGGCAGGTCTTTTGAACATTGAATGTGTTCCTTGTGGGACTGTGGAAACCATAAAGATGGGTAACACTAACGGATAGTTCTTTTTCTAGCTTTTTCTAAAAACCAAGTAATTTGCTTTACTAGGGAATTAAGCATCGTAATAGGAGACAGTGGTGGTTTTTAGAGGATGGAATCCTCAAGACCCTTTCAGAGTTCTGCAAAGTGAAATACTGTATATACTCGAGTATAAGCCTAGTTTTTCAGCCCACTTTTTGGGCTGAAAAAAGCCGCCTCGGCTTATACTCGAGTCAGTGAAAAATTTGCCTGAAATGGAGGAGAAAAAGGGGCGGGGCCATGCCGCTGGGTGACACTCGTGAATGGCCCAGTGCCCCTGTGAGTTTCCCCTCCCTCTGTGTCAGTTTGCCGCGCAGCGCGCACTGCACCATCCCCCCTCCTCACGTTCTAATGTAATGCAGGGCTGTCTTACGATTCCCCTTCCTCCCCCTCCTGCCGCTCTGCAACGATGTCCCACCTCCTCCTTGTTATGGCAAGCAGCCACATAGCGATGTCCCACCTCCTCTGGTACAGTGATCCAATGATAGGAATCACTGTGCCGTGTGTCATAGGAGGCGGGACATCGCTCCCGCGGCTGCACGGGACATCATCATCACAGCGGGACATCAGCATCATGAGGTGAGTGAAGTATTTCATTGAATACACCGCTAGTTTACTGTTTTTCTTTGAAATAAATATTCAAAAACATTATTGGTATCTATTTTTATTTTTGAAATTTACCGGTAGCTGCTGCATTTCCCACCCTAGGCTTATACTCGAGTCAATAACTTTTCCAGTTTTTTTGTGGTAAAATTAGGTGCCTCGGCTTATATTCGGGTCGGCCTATACTCGAGTATATACGGTAAATACGTTATTTCTTTCAAAACCAACAAGTATCCCAAAGGTGCTTTTTCAAAAGGCAACTGAACTTCCTTTGTTTTGCTTGAAGTTGTTTTGCTTTTCATTCTAGAGGCTTCTTCAGTTCTGGATGAGAAAACTTTTTCAAGGAAAACAAAGGAAGTTCGGTTAATTTTTGGGAAAAACAAAAACCTTTGGCACAGCCATGGAAGACTGAGAATCTCTATAGACATTAAACCAGTAAATATTGATAGATATGGCCCAGATCAGCCAATCTCTTTGGGGGGCTCTTGATCATTTTTAAAAATGTAAAGTGATGCTGAGACCAAAATCTTTTGAGAGCTGCAGGCATAAAAAAGTTACAGCGAAGTGCTTTGAAGCACAGATGAGTCACCTTTTAACTCATTAACTATCTCAAAATTTTAGTTTCTTTATGTGCAATTACAATATTCTGTTTTTTCCCCTCTCTCATCGGATTGAATTATTAAAATCACAGCTTTAGCAAAATTACAGACACATCTCAGCTTGGGGGCCAAAAAGAAAAGAAAAAAGAAATTCAAAACCTATTCAATTGTCCATCCACCCACATTTTGGAAAAAAAAGAAATGCTTTGCAAAATGCAAAAAGTTATTATAAATATTTAGTCTATATAAATTAATCTTATTTTCATGTCATCCCAAAGAAATAAAACCACAAAAAATTGCCTTGGCGATGTCTAAAAGTCTACTAGCCCAAATTCTTGACATCAGAACATTTTTGCTATCAAATCTATAGACACACATGGATAAAATATGAAGGTGGTTTCTAAATTAAATTCAGATTACCTTAAATGTGGGTCTTATCAATTAAATGTAATGAATTTAACAGTGTTTACCATCACTTATGTAATTAGAAACAGATGGTCGATTCCCTGTTGCAGAACTTTGCATAGCTTTTATGAATTTTCACCACGGTGCTGGTGCTTATGCTAATTATTCTTCAGGAAAGTTTTGGATCTGAATTGTAGGGGGTCAGTATTAGAGAAAATGTTCTTCTTAACTAGATGTTCCATCATCCAGGTGTAATTTTTAGCAGAGTTCAGGCATGAAATACATTTTGGTCTAGTGATCAAAGATGATCTTTTCTTTAATATATAAATATGTAAGCTATTTTTAAGATGACACCTATCCGCATACAAACATTACCATCTTACTGGGAGGTTTGGCAGTTTCATTGAAAACATCTGAAGTGTTAAAAGGTCAGCTCAAGGTATTAAACCAAAGGGGTTGATAAAGTTTAATTAAAACCACTGCACCAATACAAGTAAGAAAGACTTAAGAATCTGAAATCCTATCTCCCTTAAGATTTTGAATATACATTTTTTTCTCTATTGCCCATACACCTACCTACCTACCCATCCATCCATCCATCCATCCATCCATCCATCCATCCATCCATCCATCCATCCATCCATCCATCCATCTATCCAATCTTTGGATCTACTGAAGAAACTCTTAAATAAATAAATAAAATCTACATTTCCCAAATTCTTGCATGTATTGCAACTTTAACTCAAAGCTTAAGTATTGTACATAATAGTTGGCATTCACATTTAACAATCCATAGTGGGTTAAATATCCACTATGTGTCTTCAAATTATGTATAAAATTAGTCTTTGTCTTCAAATTAGTCTTTTATATACATACATACATACATACATACATACATACATACATACATACATACATACAAATATAAATAATAAATATAAATATAAATATAAATATAAATATAAATATAAATATAAATATAAATATAAATATAAATATAAATATAAATATAAATATAAATATAAATATAAATATAAATATAAATATAAATAATATAAATATAAATATAAATAATATAAATATAAATATATAAATATAAATATATAAATATAAATATAAATATAAATATAAATATAAATATAAATATAAATAATATAAATATAAATATAAATATAAATATAAATATAAATATAAATATAAATATAAATATAAATATAAATATAAATATAAATATAAATAAATATAAATATAAATATAAATATAAATATAAATATAAATAATATAAATATAAATATAAATATAAATATAAATATATATATACACATTTAGAGCAGGGGTATCAAACTCAAGGCCTGGGGGGCGGATTCAGCCTGCAGGGTGCTTAGATCCTGAAAACAGCGAAGGACCGGCCCGCAATGCCTCTGCCAGTGAAAATAGAGCTTGGGAGCGCCCCAGGCATTACATTAGACTAGCACAGCTGAAAACGGAGCGTGGGAGCCCATTTACACTGGCAGAGCACTTCGGCAACCATAGCTACCTGTGACATGAGTGACATCAAGCTGGTCACGCTCATCCCAGCCCCCTCGAGGTCAAACACAACTGTGATGCAGTCCCCAATGAAATTGAGTTTGACACCCCTGTTTGAGTATGTCATTTCTGTATCTTTGCCCCCCCCCCCCCAAAAAAAAAAGTATATAGATGTGCCCATATAATCACTGGTAACTGTCCTCATCACAAAAAGAAGCTTTTTTTTTTTTTAAATTGAATATTATAAAATGGAGATGTTCAGGCAGACAGAACCCATAAATGTGTATGGCATAATATAATGTAACCAGGTGTTCAAATCTCCTTTGTCTTAATTCTGGTATTATCAACCTCATTTAAAGTACAACTTCTTAAGGACACATGCCAGTTATTTTTCCGAGCAATCGAGTATACATGAAAGATCTAAGATAGGTTACCTCTATCCCCCCAACTACCTCTACTTTCTTTTTCAGGTACTATTATTATTACTATTAATATGCACTTTTGTTTCATTATATAAAGTTTTTAACCTTTTATCACAGAAGGGAATGTAAGTCAATCAATCAGAGGACTGTTGGATCAGACCATTATATAAGCCACAGTAAATAAAATCAAATACATATCAAAAGACAAATATTACAAGCAATAAATAAAAGTGGAATCAATAGTAGCCTAAAGCTTTTAAAATTAAGCTGTAGGCTTATTTTTTTTAAAAAAAAAACAGCCAGGGAATATTATGATACCTGTTTGAGAAGATAAAGGCAAATTTATCTGGAAAGAGCATTCTGCAAACAAATTATCACAAGAGAAAATATTCTGTCTATGGTTAACAGATACATCATTCCCAATAACAGAGTTGTATCACAAATCTCATAAAAGATTTAGCAATAATGCATCTTGATCTCTTCTATATGCCTCAAAATTCTTTAGATGATACTGTAAAACTAAAATGCCTACCTCTGGGAGGTATATGTTGAAAAGTTCTTTCCTTTAAGCCTTTTTGATAGAAATGATGGTTGTAAGATATTCTTGAAGACAATAGAAAGTGTTAAGAGGTAGCCTAATTTAAAAAATGCTCAGGGCCTAGCAATGCAGCAACAAAGTTTTGGAATTATTCCACATGTAGGTGCACAAAAATTGATTAACATACACCCAGCATAAGCAGACATCAGTGTAATGAAATCACGAGGAATCATTTAGTGGCTGGCACAGGGGAAATCAGAATATTGGATGTCACATTTTTGCGGAGATGAAAAAGAGGATTTACCAAGCACTAATTGTGGTGTGCTTGCGGAATTACACAATTGGCTGCAATCAATAACATCCTAGTTTAAAATAGGAGAAACACCAGGACAGAAGTTATTGGCCTTTTTTTCCCTAATGCGATTTACATCTTTAAATAGGATATGTTGATATTTTTTTTGTACCATAAAGAAAAGATGATAAAAACCCTAGGACAGGTTCTTTCCTCCAACCCAAATGCTCACTACACATTAACTTCCACAATTATTGTGGAGAAAGAGGGGGCTGGGGGAGGGGGAGAGCTAATTAATATATTCAAATGCAAAATGTTCAGGAAAAGAAATTATAATCAATAGAAAATGATCCATGGAAGTCCACAGGGGGAAAGTGTGAATGGATATTTTGGGTTTGCTTCATTGCCAGCACAAAACATAGTATTGGTTGAGCCTCAGCTTTTGAGCTATTAGTATTGAGCGACTAAAAAGGATGCTCTTTGTAGAGAATTTAAAACTGATTAACAGTGTTGCTGAGACAGGGTGGGCAATACATACATAAAGAAATCATGATAAAAAGCTCACAAGTCAGATTTCATAATTGGATTTTTATTTCTCAATTTATATTGATACTTCTATCAATCTCAATATCTATCAAGATTATACATACATCATTTAAATTATTAAAAATAGTTCCTCTCCTCCCCTCTCCTTCCTCTCCTCCCCTCTCCTCCCCTCTCCTTCCTCTTTTACCCTTCCCTGTCCTTCCTCTTCTCTCCTCCCCTCTCCTTCTTCTCCTCTCCTCTCCTCCCCTCTCCCTTCCCCTCTCTCTCCTCCTCTCTCCTTCTTCCCCTCCCTTCTCCTTCCTCTCCTCTCTCCTCTCCTTCCTCCCCTTCCTCTCCTCTCCGTAGAATACTTGCAGATTTTGAAGACAATTCTTATACCAGCGTATATTTTGTAGATTGCGATTAACCTATTACTCCCACTCAGAAGCGGGATATGGTTTCAATAAGCTCTATAGATTTAAATAACTTTCTGAAGCTCTGTATGTCTCTTTTTCCGCTGTGTACATAGCCTTCCATTCTTGTTTCTCTTTATTCGATTAGCACCTCAATTCGCTTCGTTTCCCTGTTTGAATGGATAGGTTGGTTTTGTTCTTCCACTTGTCTGGATTGTCAGATTGTGGTAATTTACTGCTTTTTGTGATGCTGATTTCCACAACTTCTGAAATAATTATATTCCATGACCTTTTCCTTATTCTTCTTCCTTCCTTCCTTCCTTCCTTCCTTCCTTCCTTCCTTCCTTCCTTCCTTCCTTCCTTCCTTCCTTCCTTCCTTCCTTCCTTCCTTCCTTCACACACACACACACACACACACACACACACACACACACACACACACACACACACCTTTTTTCTGGCACTTCTGTATTTATCCAGCAGAGGTGGGTTCCTACCAGTTCGCACCTATTCGGTAGAACCGGTTCATCAAATCTACTGAACCGGTTAGAAGAAGTTCCACCAGTGGACCCGGAAAGCAGGCCACACCTACAGAAGAGGTTCCAAATTTTTTTGAAACCCACCACTGGTCCTTGGATATGATTATTCTACACTATCATGCTCATATTTATAAAACTAAGTGCCTCTGTGAAAGGTGAGGATGACTACTGCGTTTGTGGTGCAATCAGAACATTGCGTGTGTTGAAGTTGTTTTAACCCAAACCAAAGATGCCTTTTAAAAAACAAGTTTACATCATATTCTTATGCATGCCAGTGCTGTGTATGAGGTAATTTAAGGTGGTTCTGACAAGTGTCGTTGGCATCTTCATATCCGGTCACATGGGCGGCAAGCCACTCCCATCTGGTCACATGGGCGGCAAGCCACTCCCATCTGGTCACATGGGCGGCAAGCCACTCCCACAAAGGAGGCCACACCCACAGAGTAGGTTCGAACAATTTTTGAAACCCACCACTGTTATCCAGGCTGTCAATGTGCACTGGCTGAGGATATTTTGGGGGCATTCTCAGGGTCAAAAGATTCCTAACTCCCTAGATTAGGATTACAAAGGCAAGGGATTAGCTCATCCAAAAGTAGACTGGAATCTGGGTTTTTAGATTAAAAGCTCTGTTAGGATGTCAGTTTGGATGTAGAGATTCCATTAGTCAAAGCCAATCATCCCTACATCTATACTCTGTTACCACTGCCAAAAACTATTGGTTATGTCTAGTTTAATAATAAGAAGGAATAGGGATGACATGATAGCAGTCTCCCAAAATCTAAGGGGCTGCCACAAAGAAGAAGGGGATCTACCTGTTCCCCAAAGCATGTGAAGCAATGGATGGAAACTAATCAAGGAGAGAACCAACCTGGAACTAAGGAGAACTTTCCTTACAGTAAGAACAATCAATCACTTGTTCGCTGGATTTGCCTCCAGAACTTGTGTCTGCTGGAAGTTTTAAAGAAGAGATTGGACAAGCTCTTCTTTAAGAGCTTGTCCAATTGAAATGGTGTAGGGTCTCCTGCTTGAGCAGGGGATTGGACTAGAAGACATCCAATGTCCCTTCCAACTCTGTTATTCTGGTATTCTCTCTTGGGATGCTTAAGATGCACCCAGGGGTGAAATCAACTTACCTTCGCTACCGGTTCACAAATGTTAGGGTGCGCTCACTCTGCTCGCACACGCCACCTCCATGCATGCACAGGATTTTCTGCCCATACGCAGAATGTCAAAAACAGGACTTGATGACGTCCGAATGGGTGGGTTGAGCCTCCTGCTGCCGTCACTACCGGTTCTCCCGAACCAGATAAAACCGGCTGAATTGCACCACTGGATGAACCCATCTTTGCCAATTTTCTTTTGTGGATTCTATTTTATGAGCCTCAATGGTTGGAGTGCAGTACTGCAGACTACTTCAGCTGACTGCAGTTCTGCAGTTCGGCTGTTCAAATCTCACCGGCTCAAGGTTGACTCAGCCTTCCATCCTTCCGAGGTGGGTAAAATGAGGACCCGGATTGTTGAGGGCAATATGCTGACTCTGTAAACCGCTTAGAGAGGGCTGAAAGCCCTATGAAGCGGTATATAAGTCTAACTGCTATTGCTGTTGCTACTTCTGCTGATTGCCAGCTGCCTGCAATTTGGCAGCTCAAATCTCACCAGCCTCAAGGTTGACTCAGCTTTCCATCCTTCTGAGGTGGATAAAATGAGGGCACAGATTGTTGGGACAACACGCTGACTCTATAAACCACTTAGAGAGGGCTGCAAAGTACTGTAAAGCGGTATATAAGTCTAAGTGCTATTGCTTTTAAATAAAATATCCAGAGCAATTTTTTGTTGGTTTGCTTGCTTGCTTGTTTAACAGCAGGGCACACAGCCCACACCTGGTGATACTCACAATAGCCCAAAACTAATCTTCACTATTCTGCAGTATAGTTAAACCCAAATAAATTGTCTGACTTACACATTACGGAGGGAGTGATAAACCGAAAGCAAATCTTCCTCTAGTTTACAATTCTTGCAAAAAGCACTCATCAAATGAAAACAAGTTGAATGTCATTCATGTTTAAACAGTCAACCTGGAACCTTCAGCAATTGTTGTCTTGTTACGGTGTTGATTCCGGTTCATCCAGAGTTTCCGTGCCTTGCATTGAAAAGGTCTGTGGTGCTTAAATAAAAAAATAAATAAATAAAAAATGGGGCCTCTGTTAAACTAAGACTTTTTTGAACTCGAGTGCTCTGTTTTTCCTCCGCTGTATTAATGAGTAGTGTAAGAGGAAGAACTTTGACATTTGAGGAGGAGGGAGAACATGCAACTCCTGAAGTGCTAATTAAAATGTTGTGAAACAATATTATCCTCTTTAGTTTTACATTGTTAGTTCTAATGCAGATTCCTTTTAACAAGCTTCCCTAATCAGAATGCACTGGGCCTCTCATTATTTCTCTTGATTCAGGGAAGATGTCCTTTCCTAATCCTCTTGAAAATGCAAAATAAAACAACTCAGAAATATAAAACAAAAATTTTCTTTCATGAACATTTCATTAGTACTGTAGGGACAATACCCAAACCTCATTTTAAGGCTTCCTGTAAGACAGCAGAGTGGGTTATACCGTAGCTTAACATAGATTTAAAAACAAGGAAGCACTGGGTCGATGAACTAGGGGTATGGAATTGTAAGAGACTTTGAAACAGGATTCAATATGTTTTATGACCCAAGCCAATGATTTACAAAGAAGTAATTAATGTAAGCATAGAGTAAGAGGTGATTATTCCAACTTTTTGTCAAATTTCATGGAAGTCTTAGAGCAGGGGGTGTTAAAGTTGATTTCACTGAAGGCTGCAACATGGTTGTGTTTGACCTTGGGGGGGGGGAGGCATAGGGCATGGCCAGATCAACATCACTCGTATCAGGGGGGGGGGCATGTGGTCGGCCAGAGCGCTCTGCCAGAGAAAATGCATTCCCGAGCTCCATTTCCTGCTGCAATGGCCTCTGGTAACCCTCTGCCAGTGAAAATGGAGCTCACAATGGCCACCCGCGCCCCTCCTGAGCTCCGTTTTCGCTGGCAGAGGTACCGCAGGCTGGTCCTTTGCTGATTCCAGGGCGGCCTCGCGGGCCAGATCTAAGCACCACACAAGCCAGATCCGCCCCCAAGCCTTGAGTTTGACACCCCTGTCTTAGAGGAACACATAATTATACAATTTGTTCATACAACAAGACTTGCAATGGCAGGAATATAATGCAGACAAAATTTCAGTGAAAACTAAATTCAGATCCTTTTTATGCCCTGAAGTACAGCTGTCTGGTTGAAGTAAATTTGGATTGGTTAAAAATAAGACCTTGTTCTTTATTGGTAAACAGGTTTGATTTAAAGACAAGGCAAGCTATAGAATACAATGGCTGGATGACACTATTCTGGAATAAAAACACAGCAAATAAACCCAAATTACACTTGCAAGTTTCAACCTTTTATTCCCCCCCTCCAAGATACTTTTTTTTTATTTTCTACACTTTCTACACTTATTGTCAACTTTAAAAAGTTCATTTAGTGACCATTTGAAATGACAATGAATGAAAAAGGGGCTTACAACCATTTTTTCACACTTATGACCATTCTAGCATCCCCATAGTTATGGGATCAAAATTCAGATGCTTGGCCATTGATTCCTATTTATGATGGTTGCAACCACGTCGTTCCCTTCTGCGAATGTATGACAAGTAAAATCAATGGGGAAGCCGTTGCTTTGCTTAACAACCATGTTACTAACTTAATGCCTGCAGCGATTCACTTAACAACTGTAGCAAGAAAAGTGGCAAAATGGGGCAAAACTCAATTATCAAATGTCTCACTTGATAACAGAAATTGGGAGCACAACTATGGCCATCAATTGCGGGCCGCCTATATGCTACTACTACTGCATTTCCCCAAAAATAAGACAGGGTCTTATTTTCTCCCCCCCTCGAAATAAGTGCTTGTCCTTGTTTTGGGGGAGGTCTTATTATTTTTGAGGTGCAGGAGGCCCCTTAACCTCATCCCACAGATTAGCTGATCCAGAGAGAGCCAGAGGTTCTGACTCTGTTTCTGGCACACTCTTGCCAGCCCTTGCATTGCTGGCCGCTATTTTTGCGGGAGCAACTAAGAAAAGGGGTACGGTAGCTAGGATTTATGGGGGCGACCTTCACAATGCCATTATGCATTGATGGTAGGCGCATGTGGGGTGCGTGGGGCATGTTCCCCCCTTAACTCCCAGGAAATGGCAAGGACCGGCTGCACATGCATTTAAATATTTTAGGGCAGGGCTTATTTTGGGGGGAGGGCTTGTTTTAGCGCATGCACTCAAAAGCTCGATTGGGCTCATTATCCAGGGAAGTCTTATTTTCGGAGAAACAGGGTAAAAAGGTATAAGTTTACCTTTCTGTTCTGACCCCCTCCTCCATCCAGTAACGAATGCTGAGACAAGCTTAAATGAGAATGTCCTTTAATAACAAGTTCAGATTCTCGGTGGCTGAAAGCCAAGTAAACAAACAGATAAGGACCTTGGCAGCAAGGCCGACAAACTTTGGCAGCAATCCAGCCTGCCAAGTTTGTTTCTCTTTAGTCAAAGCGTTGACTTCTGCAAGAAGGGCGTGGCACAAGCAGTCTCTTTTATAGTCTGGAGAGGAGCCTAATGACCATCAGCTGAGTGTAATTACCTCCTGTAATTACGTAGATGTTCTTGACGGCGAGTAGCCCTTCGACGGTGTGCATCCCGGAACAACTCACAGTTGGTTTCTGGATCACTCTCTCCTCCCCACTGATCCAAGGCTCAGGCGCCACCTGGTGGCCAACCAGTCTCTCTGCGCCCTGCTCGGAGTCCGAACCCTGTCCAGGGTCCTCCACATCCTCCAGGGCCTACTCATAGGGCCCCTCGCTGTCGGAGTCTGGTGGCAGCTCCAACGGCTCCTGCTGGGCCACAGCACCTTTCCATTTCGCCACGTCCTGTTTTCAGTTAATGTTACAAAATTAATTTGAGAACTTACTGTGAGAAAGAAAATGTTCATTTTCTCCTTCCCTGCATGGTGTCAGGCTTGCTCTTGGAGACTATAGAAACAACATAGATTTCACATCAACATTCTACATGTTTTATTTGAATTTCTTAGCAACATGGCAACTCTAGAAATAAATCAAACTGCGGGAGCAGAAAGTTTTACTTAAAACCCCCGTGCATTTAATGTTGAATTTTGGTTGCAAATAAATACGTACATGGGGCATAGAATCAGGCAACATTTAATCTAAATGTATGCTTAGGTTGGGAATAAAAAATGGTGCCTGCACAGAGAAGTTATCTGAACCATCTTCATCGGATTCAGTTCCTCACAGCAGTTTAATTGATTTAAGTGATTTGATTTCGACCTCCAATTCAAAAACTATAAAGTCATTAACAAAATAAATGATAGGCATAAAAGAAAACCTTTAAATAGGGCTAACCTTGAGAAAGAAAAAGGGAATGAAAATAAAATATTTATTATGTCTTCAAAAGCGTAGGGGGGGAAAAACGTACTTGGAATTCAATAGTAAGAACATGAAATCCATTCTGGAAGATGAAGGGAGGGCAAACGTAATACAGTCCATCAAAATTGGTGTGGAAATCATAAATTTATAATTTGGAAGGTTTCTGTTAGGAAGGGACGATTGAGTCCCGCTTTGTACATTGTGCAAGAATCCAAATTAATGTTCTGATCCAGGCTTCCTTAACAAGAAGTGGAGTCTTGGTCCCAACAAAACCCCTTTTATTTACAGGACTGTGAATTCCTTTCATTCACAGTCAGCAAGGCTTAGCAAATAGTCTTTCAAAGGGTTGTTTATCAAATACGAACCTTATCTCGTTTGGCGAGGTGCCAAATAACTAGTTCCAAATGCAGGGCAAGGCAAAACTTGGCCCAGAGTCTCTTATAGTTACAAGCAGAACTTTTCTCTCTTGACACAAGCCAATGAATGTATTGTTTCCTGCAAAAGCCCCCTCTCTCTTTTTTTTTTCTGTGGGAGGGACCAATCACCTCCAAGGTGTGGCTTTACTCTTAAGTCAACCCTACTGTCTTAGTTGTTCTTGTCTTCTGGCAGCTCTGTGCATGCGCACATTGGGAACAGGCTCCAGCTGTTCTTCTGCTTCACTGCTGTCTAACTCTCTCTCTGCCTCCTCAATCCCCGGGACTGGCCCATGTTCCTCCCCAACCTCCTCACAGTCTGACTCTGCTTCCAGCTCTACTGACAGACCACAATAATTAAAGCATCTCTTCCTGTTAGCTGTCCAACCTCTACATCCACGAAAACTACCTTGCCATCTCCTTTTTCATTGGTAGTTCTGTTGAATTGTTTCTGATGTTTAACTGAAACATTCCTTTCTCAAATTCAAGACCATCATTCCATGTTCTTGTACTTTGGGAGAAAAAGTGCGGGTCACGGTCAGGGTTTTTGATAAGGTGTAGGATTATTTATAGCGCTGAACATAAAAAAGGACTATTCAGTTTATTCCCAATTCTTACAATTTTTTCAGAAGCAAAGTTAACTCTGTGCCTGAGTTCATGCACAAAACTCTGAAATTTTATTTATACTTTATTCTTTAAACATGAAACTCAGCCAACTGAGTTGTTGTTGTTGTTGTTGTTGTTGTTGTTATTATTATTATTATTATTATTATTATTATTATTATTTGCTTGGTGAAGAAGCTACAGCAGCCTGCTTCGCTAAGGCTGTTTAGCAAAATAAATGAATTATATGTGTGAACTTGGATATAATTAGATTGGATAGGCCTATTTAAGCAAATGCCTATTTTATTTTATTCTGTCCTTGAAGGATCAAGCAATTGTTTTCTCTTTTATGATAGTTTTTGCTCTTTGATTTAATTATGTTGCAAGGTATATGTTATTTATTTACTGGAGTGATTTGCTCACCTTGCAGTTATGAATCTGAACAGCAAAAATAGGTTATACCAAAGAACGTTAGTAGCAGAGTAGCTAACAAGAATAAAAACAGCAGTAGAAGCAGGGGAGAGGTAAGGCAAGAAGGAAGGGGAAGGGGAGGAGGAAGGAAGAAAGTAGAGAAGGGAGGGAGGGAGAAAAGAAAGGGGAAATATGGTGGTGTTACAACAGGCAGAAGGGATGGTAAATAAAGCAACCCAAACTGTATATTAAATGGAGTAACAAGTGTATATAAATGACAAATGAAAAGAAGAATAACAATTATGTGAATGTATACTTAAAGTGGTGTGTAAGAGAATGAAATATAAAATTCAATTCAATTCAATTCAATTTATTAGATTTATAGGCCACCCAATCCCGGAGGACTTTAAAAACTTTTAAGATTAAAAAAAAAAAAGAATAAAAAGAACAAAATATGAAGCAGAATGGAGGCCAAACGACTGCTATACAGCTATTCTCCAACTGTTGTACGGTAGCTTATTCAACACCAAATGCATCAGAGGTACAGGCACCCCAACAGAGAAGGCTTGCCTTCTTCTGGATTCTGCCAGATGACCTCATTTCATGGAAGGGACCTACAGCAAGTCCACTCGGTTGGATTTTGTAGAATAGGTGGACTTTGTGAAATACTTGAAAATAAGGGATGCCACAAAAGACTCTATTTTCTCAGTATCATTAAGTTCCAAGGCTTAAAAAAACAAATGAGCAAGTAAGCAAACTAGACCATGTCACAGTGAAGCTCAAAAGAGACTATTCAGAGTGGATGGAAGTGAAGTTATCCAAAAGTTGCCTCAAATAATTTTCACATAAAACTATTCTTTCAAAACTTCTCAAGAAGTTTTCTCTTTTTTCTTTTATGCCATATGGTATATTGTGGAACCCGTTCAAATCTCTGTAAAACGTTCTTCATTGGCGCGGCATCCTGCTTTGACTTTAGAGGTGATTTCTGAGAATTTCAGGTTAAAACTGTTAAAATAATCTTAACAGACTAGAATAACAGAGTTGGAAGGGACCTTGTAGGTCATCTAGTCCAACCCCCTTCCCAAGCCATGTCTAACAGATGGCAGTGCAATCTCTTATGGAAAGCTTCCAGTGATGAAGCTCCCACAACTTTCAGAGGCAACTTCGATTCCATTGACTGTTCTCACTGTCAGGAAATTCCTCCTTATTTCCAGGTTAAATTTCTCCTCGATCAGTTTCCATCCATCGTTCCTTGTCTGGCCTTCAGGTGCTTTGGAAAATAGCTTGACCCCCTCCTCTCTGTGGCAACCCCTCAAATATTGGAACACTGCTATCATGTCTCCCCTGGTCCTTCTCTTCATTAGACAAGGCTTGCCCACAGTGGTGGGATTCAAATAATTTAACAACCGGTTCTCTGTCCTAATGACCAGGTGGGTAGGCGGGGCTTAGTGGTCATGTGACTGTGTGGACGTGGCCAACTCAACATTACTCAGGTCAATGGGCATTTTGCCTTAGCTGTTACAATGTAATAAGGGTTAACCGGAGAGGCAGTTTCTGTAAGCAGGGTAATAAAGATTAGGCTAGAAACAACACCAGAATGTTTCCTTCCTGCCTTCCTTACAGGATTACCCCTGTAAAGCGGGAAAAAAACAAAAGGAGATTTCTTCCAACAACCGGTTCTCTGAACCTCTTAGAAAGTTAATAAATGGTTCTCCCGAATAGATGCGAACTGGCTGAATCCCACCACTGCTTGCCCAGTTCCTGCAACCATTCTTCATATGTTTTAGTCTCCAGTCCCCTAATCATCCTGGTTGCTCTTCTCTGCACTTTTTTCTAGAATCTCAACATGTTTTTCATAGTGTGATGACCAAAACTGGATGCAGTACTGTAGGTGTAATCTTACCAAGGCTTTATAGAGAGGTATCAGTACCTCACTTGATCTTGATTGTATCCCTCTGTTAATTCAATTAGAATTGTGTTGGCTTTTTTTGGCTTTCGCCACGCATTATTGGCTCATTATTCAACTGGTTGTCCACTAAGACTCCAAGATCCCTCTCATTTGTGGACTTCTGGCTGAGAAATTCTGGTAGCTGAAGTCCACAAGTCTTAAAGTTGTCAGGCTTGGACAGCTAGTCAAAGCTAAGTGGAGCCTTTGTGATTTATTAATTCAGTAAACCATGGCTTACCACAATGCAGGAGCCCAATCACAGTTTTCAATGTCGCTGTCCACATTTCAGCAGGGAGAAGATCTTGCTTCTCATACCTCCCCCCCCCCCCATTTCCTCTCTTCCCCAGTGTATCTTATTATTCTGCTAAATCTCCAGGAACACAGCAAACACTTTATACTGTATTTCCTGTATCTTAATTTTGCCATAAGGCTGTTCCATAGTGAAATAAGTTATTTTCTATTCTCCCAGGCTGACCTATTGCCTGCATTTTTTTAAAAAATCCACCGTGTAGTTTCTTTGCTTTTTATTTGTGTCTGAAATGCAGAAAGATGTCCTGGTTTTGATTACTGTGTTCTAGCTTTTTTCTTTTCTTTTCTTTTTTTAAATTTAACAGTGTGAATGAATTGAGATGCTGTGGGAGGCAAGGAAAGGAGGATTTACAAGAGTTTCATAATGTATTAACTGTGTTTGTTTATTAACTTCAGTTTTATTCATTACCGTTAATTACATCCCTTATACTAATGGGGTTAATTACAGGCTCCTATGGTAAATCTTAATCATCTTAATTTTTGGTAACTCTAGAATAAGACTATTGTAATATGTTGGAATGGCTTTGAAGACAGCTTATAAATAGTGGAGCAATTCTTCAGCATATTTTAACGGGACCTATAAACACACAACCTGGGTGACCGATAAACATTGTTCAACCATAATAACGAAGTCATATAGATGGAGAACTATCTTCAAATCCCTTCTAATTCTAAAATGACTATAAATACAGTGGGGAATAATCAGGCGCCCTGAAATTCATCCAAAATTTTGCTGCTGGCCTGAATAAGTCCTTGTATTTTTATACTTCTTCACTCCAATAAAGTACTTTTTTATATCATTTAAAGAGATAACATCCCTTAGAGGTCCGGAGCCAGATTAACATTAGAAGAAAAATGTCAGTGTCTGAATAACACCTAGGACAAAGAAATTGGAAAGTTTGTGTTCTGACCGAGGCTTCCCAAGAGCATGAAGCAAACTCCTTGTCCCAACAAAAAACCCTTTTATTAATTGACAATTCTGCTCATTCACATCCAGCAAAGTCTTTCAAGGGCAGATTCACAGTCACAGACCTTACTGGCTTGGAGAGCTGACAGGCCGATATCTGCAAAACTTGGCAAGGAGTCTCGGAGAGAAATGAACTAATTAAGCAAACTAGTTATCTCCTGCAAACTCCACTCCCCTTTTGCTCCTCTTTTATTTCCTCTGGGAGGGGCCATTCATTGTCCACCTGTGGTCAAAGTCGACCCCTGTTCTTTAGCTGTTCCCTTCATCTGGCAACTCTGCGCATGTGCACACTGGGAACAGGCTCCAGCTGTTCTTCTGCCTCACTGATGCCCGACTCTGAAGTCAGCCAATAACTGGCATACGGCTCTCGCCCCCTCTCTGCCTCCGACACAGAGCTTTCATCAGAGCCTTCAGAGACTCCAGGACTGGCCCATGTCCCTCCCCAACCTCCTCACTGTCCGAATCTGCTGCCGGGCCACAACAGTTTGTTCAATTTGTTGCTTTATTGATTAATAATATTTTTTTCTCCTAATTCTCCCCCCGCCCCCCCCCAAAAAAATGTTTTCTGAACGTAGGATAAGATAAATGCTCCCAGTGCCAATTCCATTGCAAAACAGCATATCATCACATTTCTGAACTGTGAATTCAATTTTGCTTGAAGATGCTTAAAAAGTCACTTTGCTAGTTTGATAATGTGCTTATTACTTATTATCTCACTTTTAGTGTGGGTGTATGAAATGCCCTTTATCTGTGCTTTGCCTGACCTTCCTCTTCTTCTAATTGAGAAATACTGAGGTTCAGGTGTTAATAAATTGGTTTCATATCACTTGTGTGTTAATGCCTTCTTGCTTGTCACCTTCTGCCTTTTAGAGAACATAGGAGGAGAACCACATTAGTGTGCCATGCAAACTGTGATTAGAGAGGAAGAAATAAAGAAATATACTCCTTTTTATATTTTAATGAAATATCCACCTAGATTAAGCATAGCTAGCAGAATTGAATCCGGCAGGTTTTTATTATTATTATCACAACAACAGAATTGTATCACAGCAGCCAGTTGTTTCGCCGGATTTGGCATTGGTTAGTAGTCGGGCCCCATCCAGGGGCCTAGGACGTCGTAACGTATTTTCGTAATATGCATGCAGATCCAAGCAGTGCGGCTTTTTGCATTTGACTGATGGTGATTTTGTCAATTTTTAACTGTTTTAAATGTAATTCCAGTGCTTTTGGAATAGCACCAAGTGTGCCAATTACCATTGGAAACAAAGGGATAGAATCAAGAACACGTGAATTGTTAATACCACTTTATAAGGCCTTGGTAAGGCCACACTTGGAATACTGCATCCAGTTTTGGTCACCACAATGTAAAAAAAAATGTTGAGACTCTGGAAAGAGTGCAGAGAAGAGCAACAAAAATGATTAGGGGATTGGAGGCTAAAACATATGAAGAACGGTTGCAGGAACTGGGTATGTCTAGTTTAATGAAAAGAAGGAGTAGTGGAGACATGATAGCAGTGTTCCAATATCTCTGGGGTTGCCACAAAGAAGAGGGAGTCAAACTATTCTCCAAATCACCCAAAAAGCAATGGGTGGAAAACTAATCAAGGAGAGAAGCAACTTAGAACTAAGGAGAAATTCCCTGACAGTTAGAACAAAGAATCGGTGGAACAACTTGCCTCCAGAAGTTGTGAATGTCCCAACACTGGAAGTTTTAAAGAAGATGTTGAATAACCATTTGTCTGAAATGGTGTAGGGTTTCCTGCCTAATCAGGGGATTGGACTAGAAGACCTCCAAGGTCCCTTTCATCTCTGTTATTCTATTCTATTTTATTCTACCTCTACAACACAAAATCCACCCCTTTTGGCAGCGGAAAGATAAATTGCTGGAGTATAAAATATATTATTTTAGATAAACTTAACACTCAGGAACAATTTTAATTAAAAAAAAAGTTGTTAAAAACAGATATATAAATACACACACACACAGAGACACACACACATATACACACATCTTAGGTACCACACTAGTTCTGATTTGTATGTCTAAGACGTTTTCATTACCTTGTTTTGCAAAGATGCAAAAAAAAAATATACGTTGACATTCCAAAACACCTTTGCATATTTATCAGCCTCAAAACTATCCTGTGTGGAAGACAGCTGTGTTATAGTGATTATGCCTATCACCTTTTTAAAAGTTTCCAATAGGGCTCCGTTCACGTCTCCTGATTAATAAACCGTTGGCTTACCATTTTCATATGCTAAGCAAGCCAGAGGGTTAATGTGATGAGATTGGCAGTCAGCTGACTGCTGTTTGCTGCATTGTCTAAAGTAGCTGCTAATTAACATCCTGGGATTAAAATGCTACAGCTATGGAATTTAGTGCTGTGTGTTGTATTTCCCACCAGTCTGGTGAATTGGATAGAACAGCCTGCGATTATCATTAGAGCAGCCAGTTGCTCCAGGCTTGTTCTAGAAAGTTCATTTTAAGCGTTTGACAAGGGAAGACATTAGCGCCAGCCGAACTGGAAATAATCTTTCACTGGAAATCAGGTATTCCTGAATGTCTGTGTTCTGACCCAGGCTTCCTTAACAAGCAAGAAACAGAGTCTTGGTCCCAACAAAAAACTCTTTTATTTACACGATTGCGAATTCCTTTCATTCACAGTCCACAAGGGCTTAGCAAACAGTCTTTCCGAGGGTTGTTTATCAAATACGAACCTTATCTCGTTTGGCGAGGTGCCAAATAAGTAGTTCCAAATGCAGGGCAAGGCAAAACTTGGCACAGAGTCTCTTATAGTTACAAACAGAACTTTCCACTCTTGAAACAACCAAAATAACATATTGTTTCCTTCAAAAGCCCCCTCTCCATTTGCTCCCCTTTTGTTTCCTATGGGAGCGGCCAATCACCTCCAAGGTGTGGCTTTACTCTTAAGTCGACCCTACTGTCTTAGTTGTTCTTGTCTTCTAGCAGCTATGCGCATGCACACACTGGGAACAGGCTCCAGCTGTTCCTCTGCCTCACTGTTTTCTAGCTCCCTCTCTGCCTCCGACGCAGAGCCCTCATCTGAGCTTTCCTCAACTCTCAGGACTGGCCCATGTTCCTCCCCAACCTCCTCACTGTCCGACTCTGCTACCAGCTCTGCTGGCCGCCGGTGGGTCACAACAGCCTGTAGTTTGAAGACCTGAATGCAGTGTAAAATATGTGAAGTAGCTGTTTGGTTTTCATCCACACATCATCCTTCAGTACATTGGAATGCTCAGTGTTGTCATCCATCAAATAAAGGTTCACGCCCGTCTGGTGCCATTAGCTATCACACCAACAGTTTGTTTCTGATTTATCAAGGGACTGTTTATCCTGGCAGGTATGAATGAGAGAAAAAGGACGGCGTGCCAACAGTGCACAAGATCAGTTTAAAGGGATAATGTACTATCTCAAAGCTTGCCACCACCTTTGCTGATATAGAGGAGAGCTAATTGTGGAAGTTTTCAGGTCTTCATCCTTCCCCATCGTGAAGTCTTCATGCACCACCTCTATTTTAAACGCTAAATGTTGATGAAAATGTGAAGGAAATAAGTTTGCAAATGAATCTGTTTTTGTTTTTTTTAAACAAATCTATAGATCACTAGCATTTACACAAAGTCATTTTCAATCATTCACCTAGTAGTCATAAAAACAGGCAAGGAATGATTTTCTGCTGTGGCCTCAAAATCAGAGGAGGAGGAGGAGGAGGAGGAGGACATGTGGGAGTCAGGGTCAGCATCAAGGCAACCTGGGAGATCCAAGGGAGAAGAGGGAGTGTAGCTGGAAGAGATATTATTTATTGTCTGTCTGTCTGTCTGTCTGTCTATCATTATCTATATCTATCTACTGTATCTCTATCTATCTATCTATCTATCTATCTATCTATCTATCTATCTATCTATCTATCGTATCTCTATCTATCTATCTATCTATCATCTATCTATCTATCTATCTATCTATATCTATCTACTGTATATCTATCTATCTTATCTATCTATCTATCTATCTATCTATCTATCTATCTATCTATCTATCTATCTACTGTATCTCTATCTATCTATCTATCGTATCTCTATCTATCTATCTATCTATCTATCTATCTATCATCTATCTATCTATCTATATCTATCTACTGTATATCTATCTATCTTATCTATCTATCTATCTATCTATCTATCTATCTATCTACTGTATCTCTATCTATCTATCTATCTATCTATCTATCTATCTATCTATCTATCTATCGTATCTCTATCTATCTATCTATCTATCTATCTATCTATCATCTATCTATCTATATCTATCTACTGTATATCTATCTATCTTATCTATCTATCTATCTATCTATCTATCTATCTATCTATCTATCTATCTATCTACTGTATCTCTATCTATCTATCTATATCTATCTACTGTATATCTATCTATCTATCTATCTATCTATCTATCTATCTATCTATCTATCTATCTATCGTATCTCTATCTATCTATCTATCTATCTATCTATCTATCTATCATCTATCTACTGTATCTATATCTACTGCATCTATCTATCTATCTATCTATCTATCTATCTATCTATCTACTGTATCTCTATCTATCTATCTATCTATCTATCTATCTATCTATCTATCTATCTATCATCTATCTATCTATCTATATCTATCTACTGTATATCTATCTATCTTATCTATCTTATCTATCATCTATCTATCTATCTATCTATCTATCTATCTATCTATCTATCATCTATCTATCTATATCTATCTACTGTATCTATATCTACTGCATCTATCTATCTATCTATCTATCTATCTATCTATCTATCTATCTATCTATCTATCTATCTATCTATCTATCTATCTATCTATCTATCCATCCATCCATCCATCCATCCATCCACCCACCCACCCACCCACCCACCTATCTATCTTATCAATCAATCATCCATCCATCCATCCATCCATCCATCCATCCATCCATCCATCCATCCATCCTTCCTTCCTTCCATCCATCCATCCATCCATCCATCCATCCATCCATCCATCCATCCATCCATCCATCCATCCATCCATCCATCCATCCATCCATCCATCCATCTATCTATCTATCTATCTATCTATCTATCTATCTATCTATCTCCAACCATCCAAAATTAATTCAGCAGAACACTCCTTCCACTTCCATTTAAAGGGAAAATACATTAGTATTTGTTGGGATTTGAGATGCTTTGAAAGAAAATCAAAAGCACTAGGAGACATATCCTAACTTAGGAGGCTCTTAAAGGAAGGCAGCATGCAGCTTTTCTCTTTATGAGAACTTTAAAAAAAATAAAACCATTTTTTTTAAAGCAGCATGAAAGACATTATTATTATTATTTTTAACCAGAATTTTATTTCCATGGAACTGATGTGGTTGAAGGTAAGAACCTGGCCTACAAAAAGAGATAACCAATAACTGCCAAAAAAAGCAGAACAAGACATCTCTCTCCCACAGTGTCCCCTCCTATTTGTCTTCTGTTCCATAAAAGCAATACAGTAGCTGTGTTTTATTTGCTTTGCTTTCTACCGTGGGGTCAAATAGATAGGCAGGCAAGTGGATCAATAGTGTGCGCTCTGAAAGTTCATTCTATGCCTGAAGAACCAGTTGTTTGAATTTAGCAGCCAGGTGATAGTCTGATGCTTAATAGACACAGAAAGACCTCGATTGGGTTCTTGGGTGATTTGATCACTCCTGAGATGATGGTTGTAATTTCACCTTCAGCATCTCTGCTGTTGCAATGCCGTGGAAATGTTATTTGTGTGCTTTCTTCTTGTACCTGTTCCTTTTATTACAAAATGTTCTGCTCACAGGATACATTTCATACTAGGTACACTTCCAGATGCAAAGCAATAAAATATTTCCAATGCATAGGTAAAGGTTCCCCTCGCACATACATGCTACACATCCCTGACTCTAGGGGGCGATGCTCATCTCCGTTTCAAAGCCGAAGAGCCAGCACTGTCCAAAGACGTCTCCATGGTCATGTGGCTGGCATGACTAAACGCCAAAGGCACACGTAACGCTGTTACCTTCCCACCAAAGTTGGTTCCTATTTTTCTACTTGCATTATTACATACTTTTGAACTGTTAGGCGGGCAGAAGCTGGGACAAGTAACAAGAGCTCACTCCATTATACGGTGCTAGGGATTCGAACCGCTGAACTGCCGACCTTTCTGATCGACAAGCTCAGCGTCTTAGCCACCGTGTCCCCACCGTGTCCGGTGCATATCGTCCCCATTATTGCAATAGCAATATTGCTATTGCTATTGCTATTATTGTATACTACCAGCTGTCCTAATTATAGTTTTATTTTTTCTCTACCTGGATATATGTTGAAATGCTACAGTGCAGGGGTGTCAAGCTCAATTTCATTGAGTGCCACATCAGGATTGTGCTTGACCTCGTGGGGAGGGGGAGGGTGTGGCCAGGGGGCATGGCCAGCTTGACATAACTCGTATCGGGGGTGCCTGTAGTGGCCAGAGCACTTTACCAGCAAAAATGAGGTCCCAAGTTCCATTTTCAGCTGTGATGGCCTCCTGCAACAGGAACTTTCCCGAGCTCTGTTTTTGCTGGAAGAGTCACCGTGGGGTGTCCCTTTACTGTTTCCAGGGTGGCCCCATGGGCCAGATATAAGCACCCCATGGGCCAGATCTGGCCCCCGGGCCTTGAGTTTGACACCCCTGCTATAATGTCTTTGAAGCATACACTTGTTTTCAGTACATTAGTTAAATTAAGATGTTGGCCTATTTTATTTATTATTAATCCGTGTCTCACTTTATTAAGCTAATTGAAAGCTTAATAAAGTTTCAAAGCTTTGTAGTGCCAGAGAGGGAAGACTTTTTTATATTTTCTCAAGTTTGACTCATCTGAAGAATTCTTTTAGTAAAATAATTTATGACACCACTTAGTTCCTGTTACCGTCTTTGGCTTGATGGTTTTGGTTCTTTCCACTCTGAAATGCATTTTTACAATACAATACAATACAATAGCAGAGTTGGAAGGGACCTTGGAGGTCTTCTAGTCCAACCCCCTGCCTAGGCAGGAAACCCTATACTGTTTCAGACAAATGGCTATCCAACATCTTGTTAAAGACTTCCAGTGTTGGGGCTTTCACAACTTCTGGAGGCAAACTGTTCCACTGATTAATTGTTCTAACTGTCAGGAAATTTCTCCTCAGTTCTAAGTTGCTTCTCTCCTTGATCAGTTTCCACCCATTGCTTCTTGTCTTACCTTCAGATGCCTTGGGGAATAGTTTGACTCCCTTTTCTTTGTGACAACCCCTGATATATTGGAAGACTGCTATCATGTCTCCACTACTCCTTCTTTTCATTAAACTAGACATACCCAGTTCCTGCAACCATTCTTCATATGTTTTAGCCTCTGGTCCCCTAATTATTTTTGTTGCTCTTCTCTGCACTCTTTCCAGAGTCTCAACGTTTTTTTTTTTTTACATCGTGGTGACCAAAACTGGATGCAGTATTCCAAGTGTGGCCTTACCAAGGCCTTATAAAGTGGTATTAACAATTCACATGTTCTTGATTCTATCCCTCTGCTTATGCAGCCTTTTGATTTTTGATTGATATTGTTGTGTGTTAAGATTAACACAGTCCTGGTCTTTAATTAGACTGTCTCTAATGATATCATGGTGTGTGCAAAATTTTGACTTGTCCAGAGCTTTTATTTATTTATTTATTTATTTTGTTACATAGACAACACATACCCACAACAATAAAATAAACAAACAAAAAAAAAAAAAACAGAAAACACACACACACACACACACACACACACAAAAACATCATCACATACAGCATGTCGTTTGGTTACAAGTGTTTTAACATTTATCATTCTTATACATTTATTATTTCATTTAATAGGTTATAATATACAGTTTGGGTTGCTTTGTTTACCATCCCTTCCTCCTGTTATAACACCAGAGCTTTTTGTAAGATCAGATATTATTAAAAAAATGGGGAATGGAGAAAAAGCAGAGAAGTTCACAAATTAGGGCCAGATACCATAGCCTAATAAAGATTGTTGTTGAGTTGGAAATTGTAGATCAGAATTAAGTGTTACCTAGCATTCAGGTAAAAATGTTTCCCACCATAAACAAAGTAGAAACACAACTGTCACAATTTTCTTTTGGTATGAGGCTAACACAATAGAATCATGTCTAAGTAGCGTCTCCTGTACTTTAGAAACTGACCAGATCAGCATTTAATATGTAAAGCCAGGACAGTGAAGTGATTTGATATTGCAGGTAGAAGAAATCCACTTCAAATTCACTCAACCTCATCATAAAGCCACTTCTTTGACAAGGATGGAATTGCAGGCGTTTTTATTCCCCTCTTCTTTTCCATTGCATTGTCTCCAAATTATCTAGCAAAGGTTTTTTCCAGTTGTTTGAGGTCATTTAGATTTAGCCTGGCGATGGAGAGCTTGATGTAACCCTCAGTAGCACATGTGGCTCGTTCTCTAAAATTTGAGGGGGAAATTGCTCTCATCTTTCACAGCTCCTATCTGAAGTTGCGTAGGATGCCACCTTGATCACTGTTGGATAACTTTCCAATTACAAGGTCCAAAGTTTATGGCTGATGTGTTTGACAGAGTCTTGTGGTTTGTCCAGATGGTTCTATTGAAGCTACTTTATATTGATTTATTTTTCAGGATGAAGATGGGGTCATGGGCGAAGGATTTTTGGGGAATTTTGACTTACGGGTGACCTTAAATCAGTGTCGTTATGATCCCGACTACTTTCTCTGTTTCCATCTGTCTTTAAGCGCTTAAAAGAGTTGTGCATACCACATCTCATTTGGTACTAACCTCCTGAATCTGAACAGCTCATAGCTCGCAAATGCAATGTTCATGGAACACTTACACTTGTAATTATCACCTCCATGTATCATCTATTTTAACTGCAATAAAGCAGAAGAAGAAACGTTAGCTGACTCACTGCCTTAATTATGAACTTTGAAAGTCTATCGGTCTGCATTGTACAGAAAAGTAAACAATTGATGAGTCTTACACTTATTTTTCATAGGTTGTACTAGTGTTATAGGATAGCCCCCTTTTTTTGCATTCTTGCCTCATTAAACATGATCTTACAATGTCAGTTAATTTATTTCTGAGATTAAATGTCTTGTTAAATTCTGATGAGGCCTGGTGCCTTCCTGGGCAAAAGTGGTTGTGAAATACTCTTGCGTTAAATTTTTGTTCTATATTTTCCTGCCCAAGTAAATGAACAGAGCAACCTGAAACCGTTTTCTCCTAGTAAGATTTTTCTGCAAGATAAATTTTTCAGAAGACAAGGACAGGATTAACGTACGATGGCTTTAAATAGGAGTTCTTTATTTTACTTTCCCTACTGCTTCAGGGATTTGATTATTATTATTTTTAATCGTAGAGAGACATAAAACGGGAATGGTCACCTGTTGTGATGTTCTTCTTTAGCATTTTAATGATTATTAAATCTTTTTATTTATTTATTTATTAAAAGTGATTAAACTGTGTTTAGGAACGTTGTTCTGATGAATCTCCCAAAGCCAACACTGAATGTGTAGATTCTAGGTATCCAACTTTGGCAAATTTAAGACTTGTGGACATCAACCCCCAACCCCCAAAATTCCCCAGCAAGCCCAAGATTGGATACCCCTGGTATAGATTATAATAATACATAAGGCAAACCAAGGCCATAAAATAATTTTAAGGTAAATAATGCCTCTTGTGGCATGTTCACATTTCTCTCAGTGGAATGTTTGTTTGTGTGTATGTGTACGTACGTACGTACGTACATACATACATACATACATACATACATACATACATACATACATACATGGAAATCAGTATGCTTCCTCACATATTTGGGCATACCAGGGGTTGTGACACAAAATTACACACACACACACTCGTAGATTTCGACCCCGTGGACAATGTTCCTCCAGGCCCTCCTGTCCTCACATCCTCTGGAGTCCATTTAAGCTCACACCTACTGCTTCAGTGACTCCGTCCAGCCACCTCATTCTCTGTCATCCCCTTCTTCTTCTTTTGCCCTCAATCTCTCCCAGCATGGGTCTCTTCTCCAGTGAGTCCTTCCTTCTCATTAGGTGGCCAAAGTATTTGAGTTTCCTCTTCAGGATCTGGCTTTCTAAAGAGCAGTCAGGGTTGATCTCCTCTAGGACTGACCGGTTGGATCGCCGTGCAGTCCAAGGGACTTGCAGGAGTCTTCTCCAGCACCAGAGTTCAAAGGCCTCCATAGTTTGGCGCTCAGCCTTTCTTATGGTCCAACATTCACAGCCATCCATTGCAACTGGGAGAGCCATAGCCTTGACTAGACGCCCTTTTATTGGCAGGGTGATGTCTCTGCTTTCTAGTATGCTGTCTAGATTTGACATAGCTTTTCTCTTTCTTTTAATTTCTTGACTGCTGTTTTTTTCTTCTTCTTACAGAGTCACCACAATGACTAATTTTATGAAGTTCATTTTTTGATGCTGTTAAATTGTTACACTACATAATTCATAGCTTCATTTTTTTTAAAAAAATTGTACAAAAGGACCTTTAAGACTCATTAATAGTCTATCTGTCATCATCATCATCATCATCATCATGATCCTTCCTCTCTCTTCATTTTATTTTGGGGTGAAGGAAAGGAAAGATTTCCTTTCCTGGATTTCCTCAATTTACCCTCACCAATGAGCCCAAAGTTTCTGTTGCTTAGTGAAACGGTTGTTCAGTGAATTTTGCCCCATTTGCATGCTACAGTTGCTAAGCAAATATCTGTCACTGCGAAATGAGCAAAATGGTCATAAAGTGAACCTGGCTTCCTCCTTGACTTTGTCAGAAGGTCGCAAAAGGGAAACATGTGACTCAGAGCCCTGCAACCATTATAAATATGAGTCAGATGCCAAGATGCTTCAACAGTTGTAAGTGTGCAAAATGGCCATAAGTCACTTTTTCTGATCATGATGTAATTCTGAACTGTCACTAAATGAATTGTTGTAAATCAAGGACTGCCTGTATGAATCTCTTGCTTGCTCCCTTTTGTAGGTTGTAGATCATTTGCAGGAATTCAAATTGGATAAGACCCCCAGTATGGTTATTAAAACTTTCCTGTAGTATCCTAGCAACAGTTTTGCTGTCCTGAACACAAGTCCTTTAGCTAAAGTAAGAGTGTGAAATGTATAGGATTGTCAGCACTGTAAAGTATTCATGTTGCAATCTGAATATGAGGATTTAAAGTCATTCTGGATTAAAATTCCAATTAAATTATGTAGCTTTATTCATTGATTTTCTTTTTTGGTAGCCAGCTCCCTGGTATCTAATCTCTCAAATGCTATTTAATGTTCTCAGCATCTGAATGGTGCTCTGAGAACATTTAGGGTGCTTTTGATTCCATGTTATTTTATTATATTTTCATCTTCGGGTTCTTTGTTTGTTTATTTGTTCTCACTTTTGAGATGATTTTGTGTGTGTGTGTGTGTGTGTGTGTGTGTGTGTGTGTGTACAGGACGATGCTCTAGATGCAATTCCAGTCTATAGCTCACACACCCAAGCAATTTATTAAATCATTATCTGCAATATAAAATGAACTTGATCAATTTAGCAGTTTTGATGGCCCTCCAAATCGTTATTACAAACCCAGTGAGAAGCGAGAGGAGTTAGGTGTGTTTCCATACACACACACACAAACACACAGACACACACAAACACAAACTCACAGCACTCAACTCTAATGCTCATCCTAAGTAATTAGAGCATTGACTGTACTAAATTGTTGTCTATTCAGTGTGCCTCGGTTTTCCTACAAAAATAAGTAGCTGATAATAACTGCGAACAAAGAAAAACCTTCAGAATCTGTTTGTGTTTTGTTCCGTGTCATTGTTTTTTCCCCCCTACACATTTCTGTACATTTGAAACAGACCCATTGACACATGTCCAGATTTTTCCCAAAGGTGCTTTTTCAGGAGGCAACTGGACTTTCTTGTTTTTTTTCTTCTGGGAAGAGCCGAGGTGGCACAGTGGTTAGGGTGCAGTACTGCAGGCCACTTCAGCTGACTGTTATCTGCAGTTCAGCGGTTCTAATCCCACCGGCTCAAGGTTGACTCAGCCTTCCATCCTTCCGCGGTGGGTGAAATGAGGACCCAGACTGTGGAGGCGATATGCTGACTCTGTAAACCAGTGTTTTTCAACCACTGTGCCGTGGCACACTAGTGTGCCGTGACATAGTGTAAGGTGTGCCGTGGGAAAAACACCTGCCTATAGTTAATATAGGCACAGAGTTAAAAAATTTTAACATTTTCTAATGGTGGTGTGCCTTGTGATTTTTTTCATGAAAAAAGTGTGCCTTTGCACAAAAAAGGTTGAAAAACACTGCTGTAAACTGCTTAGAGAGGCCTGAAAGCCCTATGAAGCGGTATATAAGTCTAACTGCTATTGCTATTGCTATTCTTTGAAGAAGTTTCACTTCTCATCCAAGAAGCTTCTTCAGCTCTGACTTGATGGTGGGGAATGGAAGGATCCTATCAGGGCTGAAGAAGCTTCTTGGATGAGAAGTGAAACAGCTTCCAAGAAAAATCAAGAAAATCCAGTCGCCTCCTGAAAAAGCACCTTTGGGACAACCATGACCTGGGATAGCTGAGAATCTCTACAGATTTTTAGAGTCCAGATTTGCTTAATCCACACATGATTCTCTTAGCAATTACAGAGGTTGTGTCAAAACTGTCAAAAAGAGTTCGTCAAATGAGGCACAACTCTTAGCAGTAACACTTAGACTTGTATACCGCTTTACAGACCTCTCTAAGCAGTTTTACAGAGTCAGCCTATTGCCCCCAACAATCTGGGTCCTCATTTGAGCCACCTCAGAAGGAGGGAAGGGTCAGTCAACCTTGAGCCTGGTGAGATTCAAACTGCCAAATTGCAGGCAGCTGGTAGCCAGCAGAAGTAGCCTGCAGTACTGCACTCTTACCACTGTGGCTCACTTTTTTAACAACTACCTTGCAGTGGCTGTGAAGTCAAGGCTACCTGTAACCTAAACATTGTTCAAGGGAGTATCCAGCATTGTAGAACTTACACAAGAGAAATTGCTAAGACAATCTGTGAGAAGAAAAAAAATGTTTGCCACTTTTTCTCCGTAGGCAATTTTTGCAACCCGAATGCTTAAAAGAGTCTAGCAGATTACTTGTCTCGACAACGGAATGAGTCTTATGACCTTTCCCGTATTCGAGACACTCGCCAGGATGAATTGCTCCCTAAGTAATAATCTGTTTAAAAGCCGGTTTTGAATTATTTGTGCTTCTGTGACGTGACAAAAAGAAAATGACTGGTTGGCAGAAACCTTTAACCTGTCTTCCACCATCATCATCCACCACAGATGGTCTACTCCAGCAATTTTGTGTTTGTGTGTTTGAAAATGCATTCGTGAATCTTGGGTTTCTTTTTGGCAAGCAAAGCTAATAATGCTGGAGTTTGAAAAAAACAATCTTCTATTTCTAGTTACTGGTTGTAACGATTCATGTACTGGACTTTGCCTTCCACATTCTGCTTTTTTCCCTTTAGGGCAGTGAAGTTATGTGCAAAATAGTCCATCAAATGACTTGTTATCACAGTTTTTATGTTAGGGGTGTCAGGGTTCCAAATAACCCCCCCCCCCCCCAAGGAAAGAAGACTCTGAGGCTTGAATTTCCTTAAAGTTCCATTTTATTAGAGATGTCATATTGGCACATATGGGAAAACCCGAATCTGAAAGTTTCCAGGTTTTCCCTACCCAAAAGAAAGTTCAAATCCCTGCCCAGTACCCGCATGCCCATCACATGGCTCAATCAGGCACCATCCAAAACTGGAGATGCCTCCCAGACACACCATCACAGCTGCAGGCCAAGACGTCCTTGACTCTCTGAGAAAAGAATGTTATTTAGACTATATATCACCCATACTCCATATAATCCCCCCCTCTCGTTTTCCCACAGCAGAAAATGTGGCAGGCCTAAAGGCCCATTGTAAAAGATGGCTTCCAGGTCTGACAAAGGAACTGTTGTGTACTTGGAGAAAAAACATTCACCATTGGGACAACTCTGGAAGATTGAGAATCTCCATAGACATAGTATCTGTGCAGATTTTTTTTTTCACTGGCTAGATTACTGGAGGCATATTATGGTACGTCTACAATGGATTGACCCTTCCTTGGACCACTCGTAGATTTTAGGATTTCCAGTTTTCTGGACGGCATCTTCAGAATCTTAGTTGGTTCGCTGGATTCATAGGAGGTCCCATTTCATTCATTTGTCCCTTGCTTTCTCTGTCTTGACTTCTGTTCTCTGTCTTTATTTCTTGACATTGGAAGATGGAAAACTCAAGATGCAATAATCCCAAATTAAATGAAATGAACCCACGATATATAATCTCCACTTTTACAGCCATGGCTGAAGAAATAACTTGCATTGTTCTAATTGTTCTGACCTAGGTTTCCCAAGAGCATGAAGCAAACTCCTTGTCCCAACAAAAAAACCTTTTATTAATTGACTGTGAATTTTTCTCATTCTCATCCAGCAAAGTCTTTCGAGGGAGGATTTACAGTCACAGACCTTATCAGGCTTGGAGAGCTGCCAGGCCGATCTCTGCAAAACTTGGCCTGGAGTCTCGGAGAGTCACGAACCAATTAAGCAAACTAATTGTCTCCTGCAAAATCTACTCCCCTTTCGTTCCTCTTTTATTTCCTCTGGGAGGGGTCATTCATCATCCACCTTCCAAGTCAACCTGTTCTTTAGCTCTTCCCTTCAGCTGGCAACTCTGCGCGTGGGCACACTGGGAACAGGCTCCAGCTGTTCTTCTGCCTCACTGATGTCTGACTCTGAAGGCAGCTGATCACTGCCAGACAGCCTCGGCCCCGTCTCTGCCTCCGACGCAGAGCCCTCATCAGAGCCTTCCCCAGACTCCAGGACTGGCCCCAACCTCCTCACTGTCCGAGTCTGCTGCCAGCTCTGCTGGTGGGCCGTAACAGTAATAACACTTTTGTTCCTTTTATATGCTAAAACAACAGCCTTGGATACAAATATACACGGGCTGAAATTGATAACATAACAACCAATATTTTTTTCCCCCTGCTTGGTTCTACACAGAAATGATGGCTGAAACAACAACAACAACAACAACAAAACATCCTAATTTTTCTTTCCATGCTCTCCGTTTCTTTCATCTGTAATGCATAAGGGGTGTGTGTTTTTGTCTGAACTGCACTTACAGATTAGTTTATTTGTTTGTTTAGCTTTGTTTAAGCAATTACCAATACCATCTTGCTATTTACAAAAGACCTTGAGGCTCATTTCAAAAGCAAGGTATATATTTTAACACAGAGATACACAGACACAATACTCCTTCTGTCCCTTTGAACATTTTTCTTTTCTCTTCCCTTCACAATATTACTCTGCAGAGCTAATAAGCTATCCCCGAATAATTTAAGGGAAAAGATAAGATACTCCACGGTGAATGCAATAATACTAATTGATTAACTTTTTAAAATATTAATCTGAACAATGTAACTGCTGCTTAGCAATTAATTACAAAAAATTAATTACAAAGGTGATGTGTTACACTCTTCCTGTGCCTTTGCTTACCACTATTTGGAACATTAATAATTTGTGTTATCCCATTAAATTAAAGTTAGATGTGCCAGTAAAAAGTTACAGCTTTCTACAGATTCTACATTTCATGACTAGAGAGAAGGAGATAAAAAGATGTACTCTGCAGATTTTCTTTAAATCACCAACCATATATATTGCTAAGATAGAATCTCTTTGAAACTGGGTTTCTGTTTAATCTACAAATTAGATTCAAAGGAATGAAATATTAGCATTTCTATCAATAAATTTGAATAGAATTAGATTAGTTTGAACTAATGGAAGAATAAAATAGTGACATTCTCACATTAAGCATGATGATTTCATATATTATATTATATATATTCCCTTTATTTTATGAATAGTGGAACTTTTATGAACCGTAATTCAGAAAAATGAGGGCACATATTAATGGAATTATCTTCACTGCCTTCACGAATATTACTTCTGACATAGCTTCCCCCCCCCCAGTCGTAAGTCCTGATCTGATTTCTGAATTACCGTTTTTTTTTTTCTCTCTCTCTCTCTCTCAGTTTCAGCTCAAATTCTTAAAAGCAATCTTGATTCCATGGGACAGCAGATACAGCGCTTGGAAAATGACATCAAGAAATTCCCCCAAATACAAGATCCTCGTGATAAATTCATCGAAAAAATGATCATATCCTTTTGCGTGTTGTTGCTCTTTTCCTGGTCAAATATTTGAACTAGGCCCTGCTTACAATGTTTAAGCAATATAACATGAATTAACCTTTGAATGAAAGAACGATCTGTTTGATCGGAAAGTTGTCAGCCCCAGTTGTGATGTATCTTCATGTGAAATTCCAAAGGAATATCTGCTTTTTCCTCATTATTTTAGTTAGACTACTGAATGTAGGAATTGAGTTTTGCCTCGATTCATCCCATGCCCTAATCAATATCATGATATTTCAGTCATTTTCTCACTAGGGTAGCTGAGTGTGTTTTGGACAGAAGCACAAAGGGCAACTTCATTTGGGTCCTTGTGGAAATTTCAGACAAAGCCTAGAACTTCCTTTGTTGGTTCTGAAATAAGGTAAGAAATCTCAACTTCCTTAAAAATGTTTTAATTTAGGTTGCAAGCAGGGCGGGGGGAATAAGATTGTGCCTCCTTCAGATGCCGTCAGCCAGACAGTGTCGGCTGGCGGGCCCTCAGAGGAGAGCCTTCCCTGTGGCTGCTCCGACTCTCTGGAACCAGCTACCCCCGGAGATCCGGACCATACCCACTCTCATGGCCTTCAGGAAAGCTGTAAAAACTTGGCTGTTCCGGCAGGCCTGGGGCTGTTGACCTTACTGTTGAGGTCCAGCCCCGATTAGAATGAATGTATGAGGTGTTGCTGTTTTGAAACGGTTTGTTTCGTTATGTGTCTTTTCTCTTTATTTTTGTAAGCCGCCCAGAGTCCTTCGGGATTGGGCGGCATATAAATGTGTCTAATAAATAAATAAGACACAAAATGGCCAGATTTGGTGACGGAACCAAATTGTTTAGGATGGATAGACAAACCGACACTTGAAAAGCACCAGGTGGATTTCTCTTAAATGAGAAAAAAGTAAAATAAAATAAAATAAAATAAAATGACTGTCAGGCTAAGCACAATGAAACAATCCAGACAAATCTCAGTTCTTGCATCTATTTCCTTTCTTACTTACTTCCACATGTAGTTAACAAACAGGAGAATGTAAGCGATATTTTTATTGGGCCCAGTAATGACGCCAAAGAGTTGGGAAGGTTTTTTTTTTTTTTTTTAGTTCTACCACATTTTTCATTAAGAAAAAGGGAAACCAAAATAAAACAAACACACAGAAAGTTGCAGAGAAACACAAAGCGAACAGGCCCTGAGGTTTGCAGTTTAGAGTCAGTTTGAAGAAGATAATTATAGATTGAATTAATTAATTGCTAGCAGCTACTGCAGGTATCAGATTACCTATCATTCCGGAATTAAAAATAATGACTAGCAGACACAAGCATGCATCTCCCAAAAACATAAAGGGAGCCACACATCTCCCCGTCTTTGGCTATTATCTTTTGTTCTCAGGATTATAGTAGCTGCATCAGTTTTAGCTTGCTCTTCCTTTAAGTTAGGGAGCATCGTAGAAAGAAATGGTTCCCCAAGACATTAATTTCTAATTTTATTGATTCTTTGTTGACATCTGGAGCAATTCGGAATAATTTCTATTTAATTCTGCAACTATAATATGCCAGTAAGTTCCAGTTCTTGGCATTGAAACCCAAACATAGTTTACCATAGTATTTGACGGTTTCCCTCCCCCCCTCTCTCTGCTTTCAGTAATTGAGAAAATTCATCCTTTAATAAGTCTTTTGCTAAAAGATCCCAAGCGATTTAGATCTGATTGTTTAGGAAAACAAAAGCAATTTCAAAAACCTGGCACTGACTTTTCTACTGCGTTTCCTTGCCTGCAGATAATTAAGGCATTTTTAAAAGAAAAGTCTTGTGGATCTCGTATCCATCCATTATAGATGATTGGGTGGTCTTAATTGTGACTGTCCACTTGGTGGCAAATGTGAGCATATTATTTTATATTAATCTTGTGTATCTTTTAAAGGAAAGATAGAGGACCTCAGGGTTATCACCTACTATGAGTGAAAGGATTTAAAGTGACAAGTCTATAAACATCTTCTAGGAAATAAACTCCACTGAACTTGATAGGGTTTGTTGATGAGTATCACCTACATGGCTTCTTGTTTGATTTCTTAAGAAGTTGTTAAACATAACAACTGGGCCTAATCAAAATAGAGATCCTTGTTGCCATAGCAACAAGTCAGCTATCTAGTTCACAAACCAGGAAGAGTCAGAACAACGTTCTTCTACTTATTTTCCTCAACAGTTGACCCTAAGAGAGCTTTTTGCTTTTGATACCGAACACATAACTTGCAATTGAGACCTTATGTACTATCAGGGGTGGGTTCCAACCGGTTTAACAACCACTTCGCTGAGCGTGCATGCACATTTTAGAGAAGACTTACCATATTTTTTGGAGTATAAGACGCACCCTTTTCCCTCAAAAAAGAGGCTGAAAATCTAGGTGCATCTTATACACTGAATACAGCATTTTTTGCCTTCTGAACCCTCCCTCCCAGCCCCCAGGAGCACTCTATAAGCTTCCTAAAGGCTATCCATGCCCTTTTTTAATGAAAAACGGGCCTGTTGTTTTGCCCCCCCCCACTCCCCCAGGAGCACTCTGAAAGCCCCCTAAAGGCTATTCATGCCCTTTTTTTGGAAAAAAAAATGGGCCCGTTTTCACGAAAAACGGGCCGTTTTTGGGAGGCTTGCAAAGTGCAAAAACTTTTTTTTTTTTAAATTTGCCTCTTCAAAACCTTGGTGCGTCTTATACTCCGGTACGTCTTATACTCTGAAAAATATGGTACCTTCCGGATTACTGCTTGGGAAGGAAAACAGCTGAGCGGCTGCAATCCACTTTCCCGCGTGAAGGCAGCTGACAAGATAAATGTAGGTCAAGCGTAGGGGTGGGTATGGGGGCCCACTTGCTCATGGGGTAGAACCGGTTCGCTCCCAGCTGATCTTTGGAGGTACCTGTTCGCCTGAACCGGTCCAAACCGGTAGAATCCCACCTCTGAGTGTGTATTTGTTTAATCTCCTTTTCAACCTTTTCATGCTGATGACCATCTCTCTATCTCTTAGTGGCAGATTCCATGACATTGTCTTCAATCTCCTCCTTATCTTCATTAGAGGACTCTTAAGGTTTTTTGTTTTTTTTAAAAAAAATTATTAAATAGTTTTTTTTAAAAAAAAAAACATTTTTTTGCAATTTCCTTCTCTACATTTCCACCTCGATATACCCCCATATTAAATATACTTCTCCCCCCCTTATTTCCATTTCTCTTCGTCTGTACATAGGATACTATCATATACATTCCTTAATTTACAATCCTTCATTATGTACCATTTCCATGCATACATGTTTGTTCATCTCTACCTATATGTTGCTATTTTCTAGCTCCTTCCAGCTGTTCTTCATTTAGTCTTTCCTTAAGTTTTACACCTATCCTCTAGCCATTTGTACCACTCGTTCCATACTATATAATATTCTTTTTCCTCCTTTTCTTTTATTTCTTTTGTGAGTTTGTCCACCTCTGCACACTCTAACACTTTCAAAAAACTTAAGTTTTAATATCTGCATCATTCCTACAAGTTTGTGTATCTATCATCTCCCAGCTTGCTCACCTTACTTCTAAGAGAAAAACACCCCCATGCTTGCTGGACACTGAGTTGGACTTTTCTATACATCTCCCAACTCAAAAATATTCTTTTTTTGAGGTTGCTCACGATGGCAGACGCTATTGAAATGGGGTTGTGACATTTTCTTGACTAGCTGTAACACTGTTAGATTTGAGTATTTCCCATAGCATTGCAATGAACGATACAGCTTGGGTGGGCTGCTGGAGGTTCGGACGGGTTCGGGCAGTCCTCTAGCTAGAATTCTGCCCACGTTGGCGAACCCCCAAATGCAACCTTTTGCCTGGCCCTGTGCACCCCACAATGCCCCTCCCACCCCTCCCCTCTCAGGAGTCTCCACGTAGGAGTCTCCATCATGCCAGGTAAGTGCAGGACCTGTAGGGAGATTCCGGGAGGGAGGGAAACAAGCCTACCAAAGGTTCCAGAAGTCTGCAAACAGGCCTGTTTTTAGCCTCTGGAGCCCGGGGGAAGCAGTTTTTGCCCTCCAAGAGGCTTGAGGAAAGCCTCCAGAATCTGGGGAGGGCGAAAAACATCCCCCCCCCAATGGTTCAGGAGCAGGGGTGAAATCCAGCAGATTCTGGAGAATTGGTAGTGGAAATTTTGAGTAGTTCAGAGAACTGGTCGCAGACGTTTTAAGTAGTTCGGAGAACCAGCAAATGCTACCTCTGGCTGACCCCAGAGAGGGGTGGAAATTGAGATTTTGTAGTATCCTTCCCCTGTCACGCCCACAAAGCCACTCCCACAAAGCCACACCATGCCTGCCAAGCCATGCCCACAGAAGTGGTAGTAAAAAAAAAATGGATTTCACCACTGTGCAGGAGGCCAATTAGGCCACCTCTGGCTGGCCCCAGAGTGGGGTGGGAATGGACATTTTGCAGTATCATTCCCCTGTCGCGCCCACCAAGCCACACCCACCATGGCCACGCCCACCCAGCAATGAGGCAGCAAACCCGTTGCTGCATTTTTTGAAGCCCTCCCCCGAGAGTACTATAACCAAATTATTGTCCTTTTTTTCCCCTTGATCAGACATATGTATTGCTTTTGTGTTTTATAACAGTGATCTACCAGTGAGGTAATTATCTTTGACTTTTAGCTTATTTCCTCTCATTATTCTATTAGCGAAGAGGAGCTGGCATTGTAACTTATCGGTTGCACAGAAAGTCAAATATTTTGTGATTCCTACATAATTTTGCAATTAGTGATAAGAAAACATGTGGCATGAATGGTACAAATTAGTACCGAAAGCACTTCAATAAAATGAGTACTCTGTATTCTGATTGTACTAATTTAACTGTTCTCTGGCTCCTGTAATTGGTAAGATTATGTATTTTTGGATAATAACATTAATATCGTAATGAAGGAAGGAAAAACATTTGATATCTAATTTGAAGTACAAGCTGTTAGATTATTATTTTTTTTTAACAAAATGGATAATGGTAGAGAGGAAGAATGGGTTTGGATAATCTAAAAAAAAATAATCAACAGATGCCTTGCCTAGCATAGAGAAATATAGGAATCGAAAGGTTAATCGAAAGAAGAAAATGATTTTCTCTCTTAAAAACTTTCTCTACCAACATGATGGGAAATAATGAAATATGTATATGTGTATTTTCTCATTGCCGCCGTACTTTTCATTTGTTTACAATGTAAACGTTATTTAACTCGTAGAAATGGAAAACTACTTATAGTTAATATATGAGTGAATTCACATTACCTAAGTCGCATCGGATTTAAAAACACCAAGGAGCATCACAGAACAATCTGAAATCCTAGGACATAATACATGCTGAAATTATGTTATCAGCTATGAGAAATTATGGTGATCAAATTCCCATTTCTTACTGTCACCATGCTCCTTTTTTACTCCTTAATCCTACAAATGTATACATATTTTGTAAGCTATTTTAAACAGCTAGCCGAAAAAGGGCTCAAGGGTTTTGGGGTATTTCCCCCTGCTCCTCAGAACTAGGAAAAAAAAGATAATAATTCTTGGCTCATAACAAAGAATGATTAAAGGTAAAATATGTGCTAGTCGTTCCTGTCTTTAGGGGGAGGTGCTATCTCCGTTTTAAAGCCCAAAGTGCCAGCACTGTCTGAAGACTGTCTGAAGACGCCTTTGCCCAGGTTCTCCTGGTGCATCAATTGCGGCCCTACTTGGATCGGGAGGCACTCCAGACTGTCACTCATGCCCTAGTCACCTCAAGGCTGGATTACTGCAACACGCTCTACATGGGGCTACCCTTGAAAAGCGTTCAGAGACTGCAATTAGTCCAGAATGCAGCCGCACGAGCGATATTGGGTGTACCTAGGTACACCCATGTCACACCTATCCTCCGCGAGCTGCACTGGCTACCTATTGGTCTCCGGATGCAATTCAAGGTGTTGGTTATTACTTTTAAAGCCCTGCATGGCTTAGGACCAGCAGACCTGCGAGACCGCCTACTGCCACACTCCTCCCAACGGCCGGTAAGATCACAGGGTGGGCCTCCTTCAGATGTCAGCTGGCGGCTCCCCGGAGGAGAGCCTTCTCTGTGGCTGTCCCGACCCTTTGGAACGAACTACCCCCAGAAATCCAGACCTCACCCACTCTCATGGCCTTCAGAAAAGCTGTCAAGACCTGGCTATTCTGGCAGGCCTGGGGCTGTTGACCTCATTGTTGAGGTCCAGCCCCGACTGAAATGAATGTATCTGTGTTGGTTTTTTTAACTTGTCTGTTTTCTTTTCTTTTATTTCCCCTCTCTGTAAGCCGCCCGGAGTCCTCCGGGATTGGGCGGCCTATAAATAAAAGTAAACTTCAACTTCAAACTTCAAACATGTCCCTGGGCCCTTTGGTGAGCAGAGCAGGCAAGGCAAAGAGATTACCTAGATGGTCTGGACCGCATGGTGAAGGGAAGATAATATATAGGGCAGGGGTGGGTGGGAGGATGGACGGGGCTGGCTGGTCGTCGATTTTACCAGTTCTCCGAACAGCGCAAAATAATAACAACTGGTTTGCCTGAACCGGTCCAAACTGGCTGAATCCCACCCCTGGATAGAGATATATAGAGATGATACACACATACACGCATTTAAATATTGAAGCATTTCCTTGTAATAGGTGATGTATCTGGAATACCCATTTATGGTGTTTTTCCAAACTCTTTTTTTCAGAGTGAGAAAAAGTGTCTCTGTATAAAGCCATTATATACATTTCATATATATATAACTCAGTGGTGGGTTTCAAAAATTTTTAGAACTTCTTCTGTAGGTGTGGCCTGCTTTGTGTGAGTGGCTTGCCGGCCATGTGACCGGTTGGGAGTGGCTTGGCAGTCATGTGACTGGGTGGGCATGGCCCACTTGTAAAATGTGGTGAAACTAACTTAACAACGCTCTTGCTTAGCAACCAAAATTGGCTCAGAAACTCTGGCATTTGAAGCATGGAAGTCTTAAGGCTGTCCAGTTACAAGACTCTTGCACCCCTAACCCCTTAAAAAACCCCAGGGGTGTTCAAACTTGACAGCTTTAAGACTTGTGGACTTCAACTCCCAGAATTCCTCCTCTCGCTCTTCATCTTGATGATGTGTGGACGGGCGGAGGGAGGGAGCTGGAACCAGTTCTAAACGGCACTGTAGATTTGTGGAACCTTTTCTATTGAAGAGGTTGGGACTGGCAGGAACCCACCCCTGATATATATATATCAGGGGTGGGTTCCTGCCACCCCTGATGGCACAGAGCAAGGAGGAAGACCCCTTCACCATTGCCACCTTGAATTCTTAGAAGATCTAAGCAATATTGCTTAGATCTTCAAAGAATTCAAGGTGGCAATGGTGAAGGGGTCTTCCTCCTTGCTCTGTGCCATCCAGCCGTAGCTTTGTGAAGCAGGCATGAATCTAAGCTAGAGTAATTATCTCAAACCTATCCATTGAACTCCTTAATTGAGTGGTGAATTAAACCTGGATCACCGCAGATCAACACTCTGGTTTATTTGCCTGTTTCTCCCTTTAGCTCACTTTGGGGAAGACATTAGCTGAGAAAATGCTCAGGTTTTAATGTGAGCAATCATGCCATGGCATAGCCCTCCTCTGCCTGCCAGGGGGAAAAAAAGTGCAGTCGAGAAATGTGCATCTCAGAATAGTTTAACTGAATTTATTCCTCCGTAAGGAGCTTTCAGGAAATCCCAGGTGTTGATAGCTGATGTGGTGTAAATGTCATTAACGTTCTGTCAGTCGTCTTTGTCGGTGTGCTAATGATGCCCTGCTGATCGGGCATGGAGAGGCTTCCTGGACTGAAATCCGTCATACAAGTCAATCAGAATGAAGAAGCTTTCCTCACCCCCACCTGCCTAGTAAGGTGGATATGTAGTTTCTTCTCATTCCAGGCTTTATAATGAAACCAATGTACAACCTTCAAGTTTTTTTTTTTAAGGTTAATGTCAGATACGAAGAATCAAGAACATTTAAGTTCCAGCTAAGCTGATTTATTTATTGCTCATGTGTATAACGATCAACTAATGATCAGCACTAAATTGGTGCTAGATAAGAATCAACGGGATTCAAGAGGAGTTAGAACAATGGTTCCCAACCTTTTTGTGGCCATGCCCCACCTAAGCATCTTTAAAATCCTGATGTCCTCCTCCCCCCCACCCCCCTGGTGACATATAATTCTTACTTTACTCAAAAAGTGAACTCTACTCACGTGGAGGAAGTCTAAAAGGCCACTAGCTTGGTTTGAACAAGGTTCAAATTGCCCCCATTAAAAATCAAATTGCCCTCAATCAATATACTTGGGCTCCATGTCGGGAACCACTGGGTTAGACCAAGACAGCTTGTGGGAATGTAATGACTCCAGGCTGATTCCTCTCTTGACTCCGCCTTTACATTTTCTTCTACTACATTTTCTTCTATTTTCTACTTACTATCAGTAAGACACTGATTTCTACCAACCTAGACTCAATTGTCAGGGTTCCAAGTAATGCATCGATAATAAAGAGAACTCTGAGACAAGTAGGTTCCTCAAAGGATTGATTTATTGGACATATCATATTGGCATCAGCTGGTGAAAACCGGCTCTGAATATTCCTGCGGTTTTCGCCTAACTAAAAGTAAAAAATTCTCCCTCTTCCCAACCGGTCCGTCACATGGTCCAATCAAGGTCCCATCCCCTTGTCAGGCCAAGATTGGCTGGGATGCTGGGGACAAAGTATTACATTCACTTTAAATAATGAATAAACTATGATTTTGCGAAACACAGCTTTGGAGAAACCTCAGGAGTTTGGTGGTAGAGCATTTGACTGTCCTAATTACAAATTCAGCGGACAGTGGCTGAAATCTAAAACTCTTCAAGCTCATGATTCTGTCAGGATGCATCTTGCAACTGTAAATCGCAAAACACGATAAACCGTGAGTGTAAAAAATGAATTTAGGTGAGATTTAATAATAGAGTGGGAGTTCTTACGAAGCTCATCGCCCACCCACCTCCTTCTTTGCCTTTGTGGAACTCTGGAAACAGTGTAATTGTCTACTTAAATGAAAAGATACACAGTTCATCAGCTATGATTAAATGTAATATCCAATGGGGAATGCCTTCCTTCTCTCAGCAGTTTTAGTGAATCAGACAAATTCATCCTATATTATATTAATCTGGCAATGAAGCTAGTTAATATACACAGTTTTCTAATTGTGAGTGTGTGCATTATTTTAATAGGAAATGGTTTGGGTGCATACATGTGTAGTATGGGAGGTGGTGGCTCAGTGGCTAAGACGTTGAGCTTGTTGACCAGAAAGATCAGCAGGTCGACGGTTTGAATCCCTAGCACCGCATGATGGAGTGAGCTCCCGTTAGTTGTCCCAGTTTCTGTCAACCTTGCAGTTCGAAAGCATGTAAAAATGCAAGTAGAAAAATGGGGACCACCTTTGGTGGAAAGGTAACAGCGTTCCGTGAGTCTTTGGCATTTTGTCATGCCAGCCACATGACCATGGAGACGTCTCGGGACAGTGGAGGCTCTTTGGCTTTGAAACAGAGATGAGCGTTGCCCCCTAGAGTCAGGAACGACTAGCACATATGTGCGAGGGGAACCTTTACCTTTACCTATGTGTATGTGTCCGTGGAACAACAAAACCGCGCTCGACTAAGCCGTGCCCGATTAAACCGCGTCACTGACGTCATCAACAGGGCGACAACAGCAAGCGCGGAGATAGAAGGGCGCTTTAAATAGCGCTTTGAAAGCAAGCCAATTCAACTTAAGGTAAGGGTTAGGTTTAGGGTTAGCTTTAGGGTTAGTTTTAGGATTAGGTTAAGGGTTAGGGTTAGGTTTAGAGTTAGGTTAAGGGTTAGGGTTAGGTTTAGGGTTAGGTTAAGGGTTAGGATTAGGTTTAGGGTTAGGTTAAGGGTTAGGTTTAGGGTTAGGTTAAGGTTTAGGTTTAGGATTAGATTTAGGTTTAGGTTTAGGGGTTAATTTTAGGTTTAGCATTTACAGCGTGCTTCTGTCTCCGTGCTGTTGTCACCGTGTTGATGACGTCAGCTATGCGGTTTCGTTGAGCGTGATTTAGTCGAACACGGTTTTGTGGTGGAACCGTATGTGTCTTCTCTCTGCCTGTCCATCCTATCTAGCTATCCTGTCTATCTATCATCCATCCAACTGTCTCTAAAATTACATTGCATGTACTGATCCTTCAGTGATGAATGTCTGATTAAACTATCAGAGTAGTCCAAGGAACAGTATCAAAATTTACTGTGATATATTTATTCCAGATTCCCGATTTTGTAAATTGGATATTCACAGGTGACTCTGTGCCCAATTTCCCATAGGACTTTTCTTGAAGGACAGACTTCAATAAGGGAAGGTGATGTATATACCAAGCTAAGCTAGTATGTCGCACAGAATATAAATCTATCATATAAAGTAAACGAAGCAAAATATTTGTGACAAGATCTGTTTAAAGTTGAGAGAGTGAAAAGGAGTCATCCTCGTCTCATCTACCGGGTGCCATTTTTAAAATATGCAAATTACTCACCTGGAATCCAAACTCCATTCGGCTCAGACACGCGTAGACACACCTAAGCTCAGTTTTGCCTTTGGCCATAGTCATGCAATTCCAACAAAGAACAAAGTTAGGCCCAAGGATCTACTCATCCATTCTACAATAGTGAAGTGTCAAACCTGCCAACATATAATTCTGACAATTCATACATCTCCCTTGGCTACAGAGCTGTTTTCCCCCTTCTGTGTTCCACCTTTCTTTGTCTCATGAACACAACAGAGCACTCTGTGTGCAATGGGAACAGTGATTGTAATGCATTCTTTAAAAGCACATCCATTCTTGCCGAGAAAAAAGGGTGAAAATTGAGGATTTTGTTTGCTTTTAAATATGTGTATGTGTGTACGTGTATTATATATATGCGTGTGTGTGTGTGTGTGTGTGTGTGTGTGTGTGTGTGTGTGTGTGTGTGTTTTCATAGATTTTCACGGGTACAGGTCCCACTCACCATCTTCAGGCTGGTGCCTTCGGCTTCGTGCTTGTGCGAGCAAAGCGTGATCAGAGCTGCCGTCTGTCTATAAATATTGTTGGGGTGTGTGGAGTGCTGGCTTTGTTGCTGTAAGCGGGTTGGTTGCTGTGTTGTTACATCTTGATTAGTTGATGGAATTGATGTTTGCAGATTAGTTGGCTGTTTCGTAACATCCTGTGTGGCTGAGGTGCCAGCTGTGTGCCCGGTGCTCTTTTGTGTTGTAACGACCTGGGTAATGGGCTGTGTGATGACATCCTGAGCTCTAGTGTAGTGATATCCTGAGTCCTGTGATGCAACATCTTGGGAGGTTGGCTGCGTTGTAACATCCTGAACCTTTGTGTTGTAACCTCCTGAGTTCTGTGATGTAATGTCCTGAGCAGATGACTGTGATGTAACATCCCAGGCTTTGGTTTGGTTCCGAGTTTGTGGGTCGCCAAGATACTGTCAATCTTACACGGGAAAAGATCCGAATACGCCAACGTGTACACACACACACACACACACACACACACACACACACACACACACAGCAAAGTACTGACCCTTTCATTTGATGTTTTAGCTTAAAGGACATGTGAAGTGTTAATACCACTTTATAATGCCTTGGTAAGGCCAAACTTGGAATATTTCATCCACTTTTGGTTGCCACAATGTAAGAAAAGATGTGGAGATTCTAGAAAGAGTGCAGAGAAGAACAACAAAGATGATTAGGGGACTGGAGGCTAAAACATATAAAGAACAGTTGCAGGAACTGGGTATGTCTAGTTTAATGAAAAGAAGGACTAGGAGAGACATGATAGCTGTGTTCCAATATCTCATATCGCTGCCACAAAGGAAAGGGAGCCAAACTATTCTCCATAGCACCTGAGGGCAGGATAAGAAGCAATGGGTGGAAACTAATCAAGGAGAGAAGCAACTAGAATTGAGGAGAAATTTCCTGACAGTGAGAACAATTAATCAGTGGAACAACTTGCCTCCTGAAGTTGTAAATGTTCCAACACTGGAAGTTTTTAAGAAGAGGTTGGACAACCATTTGTCTGAAGTGGTGTTGGGATTCCTGCCTAAGCAGGGGGTTGGACTAGAAGACCTCTGAGATCCCTTCCAATTCTGTTATTCTGATAAAAGAATGTATTTAGATCATAGAAAGTACTGTTTTCCCACTTCAAAAATTCCACCTTAAATTTAGCCACCAAGGTTATTAATTCCACAGGGGAGAGTGGATTAATATTATGCCTGCACACAATGGGACCCAGCTTCTTTGAAAGTTTTTACAACCTGTAGCTATCTTTGGCCATTTTTCCCCCACAGCTACCTAGAAGCAATAAAGTGAAGAAATTATCTATGAGATCTCCCTGGTAGATTTGGAAAGGTCCTTATGCCAGATCTGAGATGGGGAATGACTAGTTGTGAGGGAAGAAAGAATTTCACACTTGTTAAGATACAACATATATGGCAGGTCTATTTTTTTTTTTTCTGTAAGAAAATAAGTAGTGTGTTATTACTCTGGGAGATTTAGTACGGTGCTGAGGGGATCCTGTGTTGGTCTCCACTTTATTTAAGAACCTTTCTATGAGATCTGTAGGAAAAACTAAAGAGAATTTTAATTAAATCCACATATAATAAATGTGTCAGTAACGCAAACTATAGGGTGGCCCGAGCAATAACAGAGAGCCTGGGGAGATTTGAAACATGGGCAGGGAATCGTAAAAATATGAGATTGAATCTAAAAATTGCCTGCACAACCCCCAGAGCAAATTTTATGGGAACACATAAATTTAATGAGGGAATAGTTAAATGGTTGATGATGATGATGAAACAGGGGCAAGGCCGCTCACATGGGCGAAGTGCAATTTAAAATGATCTCCATATCTTAGCACCCAGACTCCAAATTTAAGAGTAAATTATGGTGATCTGCGATGTGGGTCTTGATCATACCCAAGCATATTAATTCCTGGCACTAATGGTATGATAGGTAACAATCGTAACTGAGATTTCTCAAATCTCGAGCCAAGCTTTTCGCATAAGCAGATTAAATGATTTGTGTCAGGGTTCCAAGGAACGCCCCCAATGAAAGAAGACTCCGAGGCTCGAGTTTCCTCAAAGTTCCATTTTATTAGAGATGTCTTGTTGGCACATCTGGGAAAACCCGAATCTGAAAGTTTTCAGGTTGTCCCCACACAAATGAAAGTTCAATAGCAATAGCAATAGCAGTTAGACTTATATACCGCTTCATAGGGCTTTCAGCCCTCTCTAAGCGGTTTACAGAGTCAGCATATTGCCCCCAACAATCCGGGTCCTCATTTTACCCACCTCGGAAGGATGGAAGGCTGAGTCAACCCTGAGCTGGTGAGATTTGAACCGCCAAACTGCAGAACTGCAGTCAGCTGAAGTAGCCTGCAGTGCTGCATTTTAACCACTGTGCCACCTTGGTTCCTGCCCAGCACCCACATGCCCATCACATGGTCCAATCAAGCACCGTCTAAAACTGGAGATGCTTCCCAGTCACCTCATCGCAGCTGCAGGGCAAAACGTCCTTGACTCTCTGAGAAAGGAATGTTATTATGACGATATATCTCCCATACTCCATATAATTCCCTCTCCTGTTTTCCCACAGCAGAAAATGTGGCAGGCCTGAAGGCCCAATGCACAAGATATCTGACACTTTAATTGCCCAACAAGAAAAATAATATATGTCACAAAGAAAAGAAACTGTTTGGCAAGGCTGAAGGAAGTAGGAGGAGAAGACAATGGAGGAAATGCATGAACTGGTTAAAAAGATTCCTAGATCGTCCTTTGTTTTGTATTTATTTATTTATTTTATATGTATGTATGTATGTATTGAATACACAAACAGTGTGGCATCTCGGTATCGTTAATTTTGATACCAAATAATAATGATAAGATTGATAAACTTAAATTACCTTAATCATATTCACATCATTATAGTAACATGATAAATATTACAATTAAAGTTGTTAACATTTTAGTATTTGCTCCACCATGTAGATAATCCTTCATCATTTAATTATTCAGTATTTTAATGCATGCTGTTGTTGTTTAAGTGTACATAATACAATCATCTTTCAACTTCCAATCCTTTCATCCACATACTGATTTTAAAATATTATATAGGAATATGCATTTCTACCTCTATTCTAAATCATGATAAGATAACTCTTACATTAATGGATAGTCTATTTCTATCCATCATCTCTTGCCCGTGGATTGTCCTTAGAAGAGCTATTTTCAGTCAAGATGAGTCAAGATGGTCCTCATTTGATCTCAGAGGTTCAGCTCAATCCATTCTACAAATTATTCACTTGCTTTGAAGAAATGATTGTGAGGATCCAGATAGTAATCATGCAACTGTTGCCTTGCTTCAACAGGGAGCAAGGGACAGTTTTTGGATGATGAAGCCACAAATAAACCTTTAATTTAGTGGGGTTTGCCCCTTTTCTCTCAGTGGAGAGAATTCACCCCACAACACAGGCGTGCACATTGTTGTGCATATCTAATGAGGGGCTTCCTTTGTTTCCCACACCTCAACTTTCAACAGAAGAGAAAGGGCACACTTAGAAATGAATCCCCAAGTAGCTTTTTTTTTTTTTTTTCTGAAAGGAGGAGAAACTTCCCTGGTTGATTGAAAAGTCATGAAGCTGACACGCGACATTATTTAATTAATAACATTTGCATGCTCAAAGAGAAAAAGGTTATGGTTTTAATCCTTAATAGGCTGGCATAAACAAAGCAATTCCGAGTCTGTTGGACTCCCTGAAGCTTCATAAATATGCATCCAGCTGTTCTTTGTTCCTCTGTATCCCAAAGAAATTGTGATGCTGAATAGAATTAAGGCCTCTCCTTGATTTATACTTTGCAGTGACCAGTTTGCGGATGTTGAAAGGTAAACAGCCCTGAATTCCAAGAAAAGAAAGAATAGACAGGGAGAAATTGTGGAATTGTGAATCTTACCCCCACCACCCAAAATCCCTGAGCTGTCTGAGAGAGAAGATAAGAGCCAAATTCATATTAATTGAAGAAATAGCTACTGATTTGTATCAGTAGCTTCTAAAATAAGGTGCATTGTTTATAAATGTGAATTCCCCATCTGCATTTGCAAGCCAAAAATAAAAAAATCTTTGGAGTCGAACATCTATGGACCCATCTCATCATACATTCCTCCTTCCTTGCCCAAAAAATTGGTATTCTTGAAAGTAAGCAGTGAAGAAAGGAAGGGAATGAAACTAAACACAACAATGGAAGAGAGGATTAGAATTAGAGGAGGAGAGACCATTTGCCTAAGGAGGAAAGTAATCTCTCTATATAAAAATGAGTGTATGTGTGCATGTGTGTTCCACCATAACTCTGGAACGCCTTGAGCAATTTCAACCAAACTTGGTGCACAGATGACTTACTCTCTGGAGAAAAAAATATTGTGGGGGTAAGACACCCCTAACACCTATCAGGGTATGTGTTCTGTTAAGATGCAGCCTGTTGTGCTTTTAAATGCCTTCTACTGTACAGCCGTAAAATGGTTTCTACTGTACAGTGCAGTGGAGTTGCCATGGTAATGGCTACACAGTATTCCACAAGGGGGCTCCCTCTGGTAAGGGGGAAAATCCAACATTAAAAATTATGTTTGGCCCGGACATTTCCCCCTATAAATAAATACCCGGGCAATGCCAGGTTATTGGCTAGTATCTGCTAAAAAGGGGGCAAGAGTTTGTAGCATTGAGGGGAGGACCAGTAGAAGAAGCAGAGGAAGAATTTATTGTGGTGAAATCTTCAGCTAAAGGAGCGGGATAGTAAAGAGGCATGTCAGCATGGAGTTTCTTTGAAGAAGTGTCATAGACTGGAGTAGGGAAGCCCTTATCTGCTGGTTCTCAAGGGAATGCAGTCAGATTCTTATAAATAGGTGCTGAACAACACAGAAATTGCTTTTGGCTTATTCACAGAGTTGTGGCCTGATATTAATTCTTGAGTGTTTCTATAGACTTCAGCATTAGAGGCTCAGAACCAATCTCTGATTCTATTTGATTCCATATGAGCCACGGTGGCGCAGTGGTTAGAGTGCAGTACTGCAGGCTACTTCTGCTGACTGCAGGCTGCCTGAAATTTGGCAGTTCAAAACTCACCCGGCTCAAGGTTGATTCAGCTTTCCATCCTTCCAAGGTTGTAAAATGAGGACCTCAAATTGTTGGGGTCAAAAGGCTGCCTCTTTAAACCACTTAGAGAGGGCTGTAAAAGCGGCATATGAGTCTTAAGTGCTATTGCTTGTGTGAATGCTATTTGTGATTGGTCTCATCAATTTGTTTTATTTTTGTATCCCGTCTTTATTATTTTTACAAAGAACCCAAGGTGGCAAACGTGTCCAGCACACCTTTTTTCTCCTATTTCCCTCCACAACAGCAACCCTGTGAGGTGGGATGGGCTGAAAGAGAAGATAGAAACTGGCCCAAAGGTTACCCAGTTGGTTTTCATGGCTAAGACAAGACTGAACTCACGGTCTGCTGCTTTCCTGATGCCTTAACCATTATGCCAAAGTGGCTCTACTAAGGTAAAGGTTACCCTCGCACATGTATGCTAGTCATTCCCAATGCTAGGGAGCGGTGCTCATCTCTGTTTCAAAGCCGAAGAGCCAGCGCTGTCTGAAGACATCTCCGTGGTCATGTGGCTGGCATGACTAAACGCCGAAGGCGCACGAAACGCTGCTTCCTTCCCACCAAAGGTGGTTCCTATTTTTCTACTTGCATTTTTTACATGCTTTCAAACTGCTAGGTTGGCAGAAGCTGGGACAAGTAAAGGGAGCTCACTCCATTACGCGGCACTAGGGATTCGTACTGCTGAACTGCTGATCTTTCTGATCGACAAGCGCAGCATCTTACTCCCTGAGCAACCCTTTGGTCTCTCCTAGAAACTCCTTTTATTTTTGCAAATCTAAAGAACCCCTATCCTTCTTGGAAAATCATTGCTGTAGAATGAGGGTGGGGGTGGTGGGGGACCTTGTTTATCCTTCGTCATTACTCACTACTCTTAGCAGAACATTTTTTAAAAAAATTTTTTTTAAAAAAATACCGGAAGATAAAATGTTTTTATATTATTATTTCATTTTTAATAGGGTAATGGTTTTCCTTATTCCACTGTGAGATGCGCACTGAAAATGGGGGGGGGGCACCCTAACATAAAACTAGTTTCCGTCTACGATGTTTCTCGGTTCGCATTAAACAGTTTTGTTGAGTTTTATGATATCTCCTAAAGTGCAGATAAAGCATTTCCTGTAATTAAAATGAAATAAAATAATATCATTTTCATGAAAGGGAATGGCTACTTTTAGATACTTTTACCCCCCTAATGGAATTCAGTTTTTTTTCCTTTTTTTTAAGTAAGTTAATTAATATTTTCACTCATGAGCATTCAACTCAAAAGAACAGATTTGGGATTTTAATTATTTATTTTTAAGAATTATCATGTCCAGCCGGGCAGCTTTCTGAAAAAGAGGGAACTATCTTTTGCGATGCTGTGAGTCTTTATTACTTGCCTATATGATATTATATTAATGGAACAAAGTTGTTTATTGTTTCTTGTATGGCTTGAATGCTAGTCTGTAAAAGGTCAATTGATGGCCCTACTAAATTATTTGTAGCTGTATTAGATTCTGTGGGGATGTTGTAGCAAAAGAACAACAACACCGGGGGAAAAAAAGGGTAGGGTATTATCCATGTAAATTAGACCTTAGTGTAAAACCGGAGTAAGTCATTCTGATTTATCTCATAGTAATGGGGTTATTTCTCATTGGGTTTTCAACCTCGTTGAATTTTACAAGAGCTATGCTTAAAACATCCCTTGCACATTGGTTTGTGTTAAAGGTTACTAAGACGGACAAACATTATTGTTCCCGTGGCAATTTTGTTCTCTTGTTTTGTTCTGCATAACGGGACCTACTCTGTAGGAGCTTATTGTTGGTTTAGGAATTATTCCGGGAAAAAAGATATCCCTACTTTCTCCCGTGCATTCCTTCTGAACAAGTAGTTATTGGTTTGCATTTAAAAAAAAAAAAAATCTCAATAAAACATCCATTTCTATATTTTCAACCTCGCTTAAAGCTGTCAACTGCCTATGCATTTTGAGTAAGTATAGGGTATACAATAAGTGTAAGGCTCAGCATTGTGTTTATTATCTGTTCTTTCTCTTTGTGTTGACAGGTTAAGAGCTAAATTTCATCAACATTAAATACATTTCAACATTTAACCTGACGATTTGTTTCTCAAATAATTCAACTTTAAGCCTTTAGAGAGAAGTTATAATTATATATACAATAGGATAGGATAGGATAGGATAGGATAGGATAGGATAGGATAGGATAGGATTCTTTATTGGTCAAGTATTGTGGCCCAGCAGGATCCGGTTGAGCTGCTGATGGACTCGGATAGCGAGGAACCATATGAGTCTGCCAGGGAAGATGTGGAGGACCCTGGGCAGGGTTCAGACTCAGAGCAGGGACCAGAGAGGCTGGTTGGCCACCAGGAGGCGCCTGAGGCATGGAGCAGTGGGGAGGACTCAAGGCAGTTTGTTCCTGATGCCAGACAGAGAAGGGCGGAGAAACGGAAGCAGCAGCTGCGGAGGCAGACTCATAAGAGATAATCAAGCCTAGGTAGTTGTGGCTTGGCCCCTCCCAAGAGAGTATATAAGTGAGAAATTGGGTGGGGTCCTTTTGCAGGACACAACCATTCGTAACAGTCTTGAGGAACTCTTGACTGGTTTGTTTTGTATTTCCATTCTGTTTGGTTTGGGTTGCTGCCATCCCTTCTTGCATGAGCATGTTGCTTGGGCTTTCAGCCAACGGAGTTGTAATTCCTGTGATTAAAGAGTGGCAAATAGCCAAGCCTATGTCTGCGTTACTCACAGGCCGGAGGGGGGTCAGAACAGTCAAGTGTGATTGGACACACAAGGAATTTGTCTTTGGTGCATATGCACTCAGTGTACATAAAAAGACAAGATACATTTGTCTAGAATCTTAAGGTACCACACTTAATGATAGCCATAGACAGTGGTGGGTTTCAAATTTTTTAGAACCTTTTCTGTAGATGTGGCCTGCTTTGTGGGAGTGGATTGCCAGCCATGTGATTGGGTGGGCATGGCCAACTTGTAAAATGTGGTGAAACTTACTGAACAACATTCTTGCTTAGCAACCAAAATGTTGGCTCAGAAACTCTGGCATTTGAAGCACACAAGTCTTAAGGCTGTCCAGTTACAAGACTCTTGCACCCCCAACCCCTTTAAAAAAAAAAACATGGGTGTTCAAACTTGACAGCTTTAAGACTTGTGGACTTCAACTCCCAGAATTTCTCCTCCAATCATTTTGGCTCAGGAACTCTGGCATTGACGTGTGCAAGAAAACTGTCAAGTTACAAGACCTTTGCACCCCTAACCCTTTAGGGAAAAAAACCCAGGGGTGTTCAAACCTGACAGCTTTAAGACTTGTGGATTGCAACTCCCATAATTCCTCTTCTCGCTCTTCGTCTTGATGATGTGTGGACGGGCGGGGGGAGGGAGCTGGAACCTGTTCTAAATGGCACTGTAGATTTGTGGAACCTCTTCTCTAAAAGAGGTTAGAACTGGCAGGAACCCACCCCTGGCCATAGGGTACAAATTGGCATTCAGGAAACAATCAATATCAATATAAATCGTAAGGATACAAGCGACAAAGTTACAGTCCTGCAGTCATAAGTGGAAGGAGATGGGTAATAGGAATGATGAGAAGACTAATAGCAATAGTAGTGAAGCCTTAGTGAATAGTTTGACAGTGATGAGGGAATTAGTTGTTTATGGGCTGTAATCCTTTCTCTTTAGTGTCATTCTTGGGCAAAATCTTTCTCTGTCTACTAAGTCTACTAATGCATGATGGTCATTTTTAGTGTTAGTTTTGCCACAACCCTTCTCCACAAAAGAAGGCAATTGCTATTGTCCCTAATTCCATGATCCAAACAAACATATAATTGCTTGGATTTTTTGCAGTTCTTCTCCCCCCCCCCCCTTTCTTATTCTGTTGGTTCCAAAAGCTCCATTTTTAGCTAGTTTAGGGACAGGAAGAGAGAGAGGAGCGAGGGGAGAAAAAAGAAATCTATCAAGAAAAAATATAGTACATGAGAAAATCAATGTTGACTTGCTTAATAAGAATGTTCAGAGACCCAGTTTGTCTCCTTTCTGTAATTATTTGCTTTGCTGCTAGATTCTCATTGTTTTTAGTAAACAATTGGTAGTATGCTTTTTCACAATGTTTGTATTTAATTATCGTAGAAGCACTATGCAAACGTAAATCGCAAGGCACATATATATTTGTTTGGCATGTTTTACCTGTGCATCAGTTTCAGTCTTAAACTTTTTCATTGTTGTTACAGCAGTTTTTTTGTTTTTTGTTTTAACCTAATTTATTCCCCTGGGAAGATAACTAGATTTCTTTTGTTATTCCAAGATGCCTGGTTTTATTTTATTTATTTTTTTGTGTCCATATCCGGGGTTATTTTTTAAAATTTGTGTACGGATAGAGATTTCTTCTAATTGTATCCAACACTAATTACAAGGAAAATATGATTTTTTTAAAAAACCTGCTTCAGGATTCCATGTCTAGAACTGAAACAGATAAATCCAGGTTTCTATAATTTGAAGTCAGATTTAATGGAATTTTGGACGTCCAACGTGTCTCAACAGTTTATAAATGGCAAAATAAGAATAGTTACGATCGTTTGCAAAATGTTGCCCATAAAGTTGCTATTAATTCCTTTATATTAGTTATGGTCACCCATTCCAGAAGTCTCTGGGAGGTTTACAAAACCTAAAGTTTTAAAATTATTAAGATACAAGGGTGATGATAAACCCAATCCTGGTAGGATTTATTGTTGTTATTTTGTGATTTTTAGAGTTAAATGTAGGGAAATAACAGGGAATAATCAGTGAAGGACATCCAATTTGGTGCTGTCATAAAGGCATCCAGCTAGAAACTGGGAAGTTGTGAGTTCTAGTCCCACCTTAGACACCAAAAGCATTTACAGATTAACACATCTGGAATGACCTCATCCAGTCCAACCCTCCCGCCCAAGCAGGAGACCCTACACCATTTCTGACAAATGATAGTCCAATCTCTTCTTGAAAGCCTCCAGTGATGAAGCTCCCACAACTTTTGAAGGCAACTTCTGTTCCATTGGTTGATTGTTCTCATTGTCAGAAAAGTCTCCTTGTTTCTTGGTTGAATTTCTCCTTGTTCAGTTTCCATCCATTATTCTTTGTCTGGCCTTCGGGTACTTTGGAAAATAGCTTGACCTCCTCCTCTCTGTGGCAGCCCCTCAAATATTGGAACATTGCTATCATGTCTCCCCTGGTCCTTCTCTTCACTAGATTAGCCATGCCCAGTTCCTGCAACCATTCATCATATGCTTTAGTCTCCAATCCTCTTCTCTCTCAAGGAGAGAAGCAACTTAGAACTGAGGAGAAATTTCCTGACAGATAGAACAATTAATCAGTGGAACAGAAGTTGCCTCCAGAAGTTGTGAATGTCCCAACACTGGAAGTTTTTAAAGAAGATGTTGGATAGCCATTTGTCTGAAACGGTATAAGGTTTCCTGCCTAGGCAGGGGGTTGGACTAGAAGACCTCCAAGGTCCCTTCCAACTATGCTATTGTATTGTATTATAATCATCTTTGTTGCTCTCCTCTGCACTTTTTCTACTGTCTCAATATCTTTTTTATATGGTGGTGACCAAAACTGGACACAGTTTTGCAGGTGTAGTCTTACTAAGGTTTTGTAGAGTGGTATTAGTACTTCACTTGATCTTGATTGTATCCCTCTGTTAATGCAGTTGGGCTAGTCTTTTCCAGCACTAAGAAGCAGGCACTGGAAAAGCCCTTATGAAAATCCTTGCCAAGAAAACTGAAATAAACGCAAAACATTTTAGTAAAGCATTAAAACAACTTAATAAAGCATTTCAAGGTACATAAAATGTTGAAGTGCATCTTGGTTGAGAATAAGAAAGACTCTCTTGATTAAGATTTTAAAACATGCTTCTTTCCAGGAGAAATGTGCCAGATTCTCCTTTTGATATGTTTTCATGTTTGATATGTTTTCACCCAAGCTTTCACAGCATCACCATGGCAGAATTAAGTGCCTAGAGTTCTTGTCTAATTTATTTGTTTCTTCCTCCAGGGGTGATGCATTGCCATATCTGACTTTATTTTATTCCAGAAATGGGAAAAAAAGAGACCCTTTTGTGATGAAAAACAATCCTAAAATAAACAAAACCTCAGTTTACGCTACCGATCTCTATTCTTTTATTCTGCAGTGTTGAATTGTCAAAAGGTCACAGCCTCTCTTAACATTAAATGAGTTTGTGAGGACTTATTTTGAAACTTCAAATATGACGTGTTTTTTTTATTATTTTATTTTGAGGAAGATTGATGTTTCAACTGTTCATTCTTTTTTCCTTGCTACTTGAGGGAAGCTAATAAACTAATAAATACATAAACTAAAACTCAATGGTGAAAAAAGGAAGGCTCTACATTTAGGCAAGAAAAACAAAATCCACAGGTACAGTAGAGGTGGTACCTTGCTCAAGAGTAGTAACTGTGAGAGGGATCTTGGAGTCCTAGTGGACAACCATTTAAATAGGAGCCAGCAGTGTGCAGCAGCTGCCAAAAAAAGCCAACACAGTTCTAGGCTGCACAAACAGGGGAATAGAATCGAGATCATATGAAATGTTATTAATGCCACTTCATAATGCCTTGGTAAGGCCACACTTGGAATACTGCATTCAGTTTTGGTCACCACGATGTAGAAAAGATGTGGGGACTCTAGAAAGAGTGCAGAGAAGAGCAACAAAGAAGATTAGGGGATTTGAGGGTAAAACATATGAAGAACGATTGCAGGAACTTGGTATGTCTAGTTTAATGAAAAGAAGGACTAGGGGAGACATGATAGCAGTGTTCCAATATCTCAGGGGCTGCCATAAAGAAGAGGGAGTCAAACTATTCTCCAAGGCACCTGAGGTTAGAACAAGAAACAATGGGTGGAAACTAATCAAGGAGAGAAGCAACTAATCAGTTCAGTCTCTCCCCTCTTATCTTGTAATGTTCAAAATCTTGCTTGACTTTATGGAGAAAGAAGGAAAACAGAGGACAGGGCTCACTCCGTTACGCGGCGCTAGGGATTCGAACTGCCAAATTTTCCGATCGACATGTTAGGTTAACGTAAATAATCTATTGGCAGATTTTCAAAAGATTTATTTTTTTTATTAAATTTAGATTTCTGTTTAATGGGTTCTCAGCAATTTGAAGGTCAGCAAAACTAAGCAAGGGACACAGCTGTATTCTGAGAGAGAGTGACTGGCCCAAGGTAACCTTTCACGCCTGAGTTGGGACTAGAACTCATTACCTCTTGGTGATTGGCCTAAAGTCACCCAACTGGCTTTCATGCCTAAGGCAGGTCTAGAATTCCCCATCTTCTGGTGATTGGCCCAAAGTAACCCAACTGGCTTTCATGGTTGAGGCAGAACTAGAAATCACAGTCTCCTGCCATCCTGCCTGGTAACCATTAGACTTATACAAATAGATCAACTTGGAATTTTTTTTTAAAAAAGACTTCTGAAATAGAGAGACGTGTCCATTTTGATCACAAGGCAGATTACATGCACTGAACACATCAATTAATGGTACTATTGAAAGCCTGGTCCTGTTTTCCATCTTGTCTTCTGACATGCTGATGGATGAAGGAAGCACTCAAACAAGCGAAAGCATATTATATTTCATGTACCAAAACCTCCCAGACACATCCCCTGCCTTCCACCTTGGGAATTCAATCACATAAAGTTATGTTGAAACTGGAAAGTGTATTATAGCACTGAACAAGAGGTTTATGCTCTAGCAATCTTTCCAATCTTTCTGATAATGTCCTTAATGTGCTGGAATATTGAGGACAATATAGTGGGATGGGATACGTTTCCTTTCTGTGCGCCTTTGGCGTTTAGTCATCCGTCCACCTGACCACAGAGACATCTTCACTCAGTGCTAGCTTCTCGGTTTAGAAATGGAGATGAGCACCGCCCTCTAGAGTCAGGAATGACTAAGCACATACTGTACGTGCAAGGGGAACCTTTACATTTAACATGATGAATCAATTTAGACGTCAGAATTCTAAAAACATTTAAAGAAGATTTTACCTGAGAAATAAAAAAAATAAACTCTTGTGGAAGGCATCTAGACTGTTTGGCTTAAGCAAATTACATACCTTGGCCTAAAGTCAAACACCTGGGTTGTCATTTCCTTGAAACATTAGCAGTATAACATGAAGCAGTTCCACTTTTATTCCAAGCAGACTTCAAATCTGTTTGAAGATGAAATAAGTCCTGGCCTGCAGATTTATACCCACACATTTTTAAATAAAGAAATTTGTACTCTTAACCATGGTGTTCCCCCCCCCCCCCACTACATTGGGGAAATTGCATCGTTACGTATCCTTTTTAATGGCTGATTTCTATCAATGCAATGTGATAATTAAGCAATTATGACTTTTTCCATCACTGAGCTGTAATCCTAACATCTTGATGCTAATGTGAATGGTTATTATTAGATTTGAGACAGAATTTACAGTACCTCCCCAAAATAAATGTAGTATATAATTAGCGCCATGCACCAATTTTGTGAGCTTCTTAAATTGCTTGCGAGGAATCAATTTGATCTTGCAAAAGCCCTGTCGCAGTACCTCACCTGACACAGGTGATCACACCAGCCATGGGAACAAAAGCAGATGATGTTTTGGATGGTGCCCAAATCGTAGCAAATTGTAAATCCAAGTGAACTCATCCTGCTGATAGACATTCTATTAATACCTCGTTTTAAGCATGCATAGAGCCTGCGAGCGTGAGATTTTGCTCTTTCTTCCTCCCCTCTTTTACACTGATGGATCCAGACACATGTTGCTTCTAATTTGCATTGACATGTTCATGCAAGTCAGAGGTGCTCAATCATTAAACCGAACCTCAGATAACAATCAGCCTGTGGTGCTGCAGTCGTGTACAATTACAGCGAACTTCAGTTCAGTTCCCACCGCCAAATATGGAAATCGAATTTCTGTGAATTTGCATAGAATTTTCATGATCCGTTCCTCTGGGTCATCATTGTATATATTAATGATAATGTGAACCTGACAGCTCGTCAAGTCAAAAACATGATAATTTGAGGAATGCAAAACCGTGTTAAGCATGAAGGGTCTTAGCTGACTTTGGGGATTACACTCGCTATGCCAAATGTTTGAGTCGCATTGGGTTTCTCTTCTCTGGCGCTTTTCATGGTCCTTTAAATCCAGGAAGTTTGTGGAGCAGCAACTTCCTTGGATGGAAAAACCTCCATTTTTTTCTGCAAGCTGCCTTTCATAACTAACCAATCGTCACTCATGTCGCTTTGACTGCATTCTTATCCCCCCCCCCCATTGACGGTTTTGCAACTACACCACATTGGGAAGGAAATTAAAGTTTCTTTCCTGTAAATCCCATTAGCAGCTTTCAAGCTTGGCTTGGCATTATCACTGAGAGTATATTACATGTACGTGTTGGCGCAGTGGTTAGAATGCTATATTGCAAGCTACTTCTGCTGACTGCCGGCTACCTGCAATTTGGCAGTACAAATCCCACCAGGCTCAAGGTTGATTCAGCCTTCCATCCTTCTGAGGTTGGTTATAATGAGGACCCAGATTGTTGGGGGGGGGGGCAATAGGCTGAGTCTGTAAACTGCTTAGAGGGCGACTGTAAAGCAGTATATAAGTCTTAGGGCTACTGCTATGGCAGGCTAATACTGCCAACTGCCAGCAGTTCAATTCTGACTGGCTCAAAGTTGACTCAGCCTTCCATCCTTCTGAGGTCGGTAAAATGAGGATCCAGATTGTTGGGGGCAAGAGGCTGACTCTGTAAAACTGCTTAGAGAGGGCTGCAAAGCACTGTGAAGCAGTATATAAGTCTAAGTGCTATAAGTGCTATCATCAGAGTAGTGACTTTGATTCTGCAAGTTTGTTTCCTGTTGCTTTCGTTTTGTTTGTCATGTAGAACATTTGACCTACCAAACTACATGTGAAGATATTTGCCGTGGAAAATTTCAGCTAACCCTTGACTTAACAACCACAGTTGGGAGAAGAATTTCCTTTACTAAGCAGGGCAGTGGTTAAGTAACTCGTGTCTGATTTTATGACCCTGTTTGGTCACAGTGGTTCAACGGATCACTTCGATTGTTTTAGACCAGGCATGTCCAAAGTCTGGCCCTGGGGCCAATTGCGGCCCGTTTTCAAATTTCGAGTAGCCCGCAGCCTCTTCTCCCCGCCGGAGTTATTTGTTTATTTGTTTCATAAAATAGATCCTTTGCATTTAATGTTAATGGTTCAAAGAATGTCAGGCTGAACGGTCGGCCCCACACATTTTCACCTCCCCAAATCTGGCCCTCCTTGCAAAAAGTTTGGGCTCCCCTGTTTTAGATGAATCATATGGTCATTAATTAAATCCAACTTTCCCCGTTTACTTTGCATTTTATAACAGATTAACAGAGTTGGAAGGGACCCCATAGGTCATCTAGTCCAACCGCGGGGGACTCTACACCCTTTCTGACAATGAAGATGAATGACAATTAAAATGAATGGCGCTTTGTAAGTCAGCTAGGAAGTTCCCGGGACACTTCCACCATCAAAAATAGGTGCCAGTTGTTGCTTTTTTTAAAAAAAATGTTGACACTTGACTATGGGGACATTGCAATTGGTTGTAAGTCACTTTCTTCAGTACTATTGATCTTCACATGGTTGCAAATCGAGGAGTGTCTGTGAAGTTTGATGATGAAGTAATATCTATTCACTGATCCCTTTTAGAGATTTATTAGATGAAATATGTCAGCCATTCTAAATACGGACATGTGGAGTACTTCGACAAGAGCAGATAAATCTTGCTTCCTTTCATATCGCTCTGTCTCTAAACCGCTGGAGTTTCTTTCTTACAAGAAATTGGTCCAAATTTGGGGCCAAGCGGCTGAGCAATCACCCCTTCTGCTTTCTTATCTTCTTTGCTTTTGAGAAAACTCTCTCTGTCCTTTGTCACCGGGAGAGTTTTATGTCTGCCTTTGCAAGAAGAGTCAATAAGGAAACAAACAGTGGCAACAGTAAGCAATTTGTCACACTGAACAGGAGCGTCAGGGGGATGTAGCTAGATCAATGGGGAGCATCTTGGAGGCCCTTTGTATTTCAATTGCCAGCAGGTGTAGTTGTTGTTGATTTTTTTTTTTTTTTTGCAAAATAAAAACCCTCCTGCAAAATTGTGTGATGGTGGCAGATCTCAAGCCTTTTGTCTAGAAAATATCAATCCCATTGCCAAACCGTTTTCCAGTTGAAAAGTTCCTGGACATGTTTATGAAGTTACTATGAACTCCATTCAAAGGAATCTTTTGTTTAGTTTTCTCCGAAAGGTTTTGAAAGCTTATTTTACCTGTCTGGGAGTATTGATTCTTCTTTGGTATCACCACTGAGAGGCTCTTTCTTGTGTGTGTGTGTGTGTGTGTTTGTGTGTGTGTGTGTTGGGGGGGGGGAGTCTGGATGAAGATGTGGGATATCTGGCGAAAAAAAATGTTGTGGAAATCAAAATACTTTTGATGGGCAGGTTTATGGGGAATGATATTGTGTGTGATGCTCTTGTGTGCATTTTGCAAGGACAGTCATGTTGATCTGTAGTACTCAATCATCAGCTCGACAGCTTCGTCTCGGGGGTTCTTCGTGCTCTCTGAGCTTGGTTGTTTTCTTGAAGACATTTCATTGCCCAGTCTTGCTAACTTTGGGAATTGCTATTCTGCCAGATAGCAATAGACTTATATGCCACGTCACAGTGTTTTTACAGCCCTCTCTAAGCGGTTTAACAAGGCAGCCTCTTGCCCCCAACAAACTGTGCCTTCATTTTACCCACCTCAGAAGGATGGAAGGCCGAGTCAACCTTGAGGCTGGCGAGATTCGAACTGCCATATTGCAGGCAGCCTGCAGTCAGCAGAAGGAGCCTGCAGTACTGCGCTCTAACCACTGTGCCTCCATGGCTCAATAGATCATTCAGTTGTTGTCCTTGCAAGAGAAGAAACATTTTTTTAGCATTTTTTATTTTCATCCATTTCTCTTCTTCCCTCTTTTTTTTTTCCCCCAGCTAGAAAAGCCAATGGTTAGAGAGGTGGCAAGCTTCTACGATGAAGGAAGTCAACGGTATTGTGATGTGACATTGCCTTCTTTTTTTTTCACAGTGCTGCCACCACTGTTATTTTCCATTTTTGCCAACGTGGGTCAAATTCATATTCATATCCGTGTTCATTGAAGGGAGGAATGGAACAGGGAGGACTCTTTGGAAACAGTAGCTTCCAGAGAATATTACAACAGAAAGAATGAAACTTATTCTTTTTTTACATGTCCTTTACAAATCAGTTGCGTTGGCTGTGCTCTGGAAGCTATTCAGATGCACTTTCCTCTTCACTTCTGTGTCAATTTATTTCATCAGGTTGGTCGGCTTTCCTTTATTATCCCACGCCGGCAAGAGAGGGCTGCTATTATGAAGGACACAGCATATTTATCCTCACATTTTTCCATTCTTCTCTTGAGAGTTGGCACATTGATAAAGATTGGGCTTTTCCTTTCATGTGTTTAATTTGCGAACTGGAATAGTTTCCAGGGTTTTTTAAAAGTTGTCTGCCTTAAAAAAAAAAAAAGTCTCCAAATACAAGACAAGAATTCTTCATCGCTGAATTCATTCAACTCTGTCACATGTAGGACAAAATCTATGTTGATTTTATTTTTAAGAATGAGAGGGTATCTTCGCGTAAGATAAAAGTAAAGGTTCCCTTACACAGATGTGCTAGTCATTCCCGACTCTAGCGGGCAGTGCTCATCTCTGTTTCTAAGCTGAGGAGCCAGCGCTGTCTGAAGACGTATTGGTGGTCATGTGGCCGGCACTAGACCGATTAGATCCCACAGATTAGGCCTCCTCCGAATTCCATCCACCGGCCAGTGTCGACTGGCGACTACCCGGAGGAGAGCCTTCTCTGTGGCTGCTCCGACCCTCTGGAACGAACTCCCCGTGGAGATTCAAACCCTCACCACCCTCCAGGCCTTCCGCAAAGACCTTAAAACCTGGCTGTTCCGACAGGCCTGGGGCTAAAGAGCTGTTGCCCCCGTCTCGAATGGTATCACTGTTGTGTGTTTTTAAATTAATGCATTGTTATGTTTCGTTTTTATTTTTTGTCTGTACCCCCTTTCCTTGATTTGAATTGTGAGCCGCCCTGAGTCCCCTTTGGGGGAAAAGGGCGGCATATAAATATAATAAAATCAAATCAAAATCAAATGACTAAACACCAAAGGTGCACGGAGCATTGTTACCTTCCCACCAAAGGTGGTCCGTATTTTTCTACTTGCATTTTTTATGTGCTTTCAAACTGCTAGGTTGGCAGAAGCTGGGACAAGTAACAAGAGCTCACTCCGTTACGCGGCGCTAGGGATTCGAACCGCTGATCAACAAGCTCAGCGTTTTGGCCACTGAGCCATCACGTTCCACTCTTCGAGTACTTACCTGCAAATCAACTTTGAAGTATTTAAGTACACAAAGGTTTTGGAATGGATTATAAAATGTTAGTGATCATTTCTGTAAGGACAAATAATCCAGTATTTGTTATCCAGAGGAGTTTTGCAAAGATACAGTGAGAGGAATCCTCAAACAAGAAAGACATTTAGCTGACGATAAAGAGACTGGGAAAGTTGTTTGATAAATATTATCAAACTTGGAACTTATTTTACCAGTGGTTGGAAAAAAAGAGTGGGAAGTAAGAATGACATTTGTTACTGTTAAGCAAATTAAATACCCAGACAACATGATGTTTATTAAACACTAAGGAATGTAATTAATAGAAATGTTGCATGCAACTGTTGATTGAGGTTGAGTGGGAGAGCTAGGAAAAGTACAATTTGTCTTCTGAATGTCTCCTGTGTCTTAGACTGAAGAGCCAACTGTTCATTCCAATGCTCTCTGCAACTTTGTTGGCTGGTGGGAAAAGGTAATTAGTGAACCAGAACTGCCTGATGATCATAGAGCTTAATCAAGCACGGATGCATTTGTGGACGTTTCTATCTGTACTATAAACAGATTATTATTTTTTTCAATCTTTCTCCATTTTGTTAGAATAATGGAGATTTAAAAAAAAAACTCATGATGGAAGCTATAACAACATGACAACTGTCCCTTTTTTACATGTGTCATGCATGATTATGTTTATTCCCCTGGTATTCGGGCAGTAGGAAAGTGACTTAGCATAGAGGCGAACATCCATTGAGCATCGCAGAGAAAATCACCATCACAAGGCTGACTCAGCCTTCCATCCTTCTGAGGTCAGTAAAATGAGGACCCAGATTGTTGGGGGCAAGAAACTGACTCTGTAAACCACTTAGAGAGGGCAGTAAAGCACTGTGAAGTGGTATATAAGTCTTAAATGTTATGGCTATTGCCTTCCTCCCTCCCTCCCTCCCTCCCTCCCTTCCCAGTGGTTAGAAAGCAGTACTACAGACTAATTCTGCCCACTGCCAGCAGTTCGATTCCCACCAGCTCAAGGTTGACTCAGTCTTCCATCCTTCTGAGGTGGGTAAAACGAGGGCCCAGATTGTTGGAGCAATATGCTGACTCTCTAAACTGTTTAGAGAGGGCTGTAAAGCACTGTGAAGCGGTATATAAGTCTAATTGCTATTGCTATCACACGGGCTGCTACCTATTTGCTAAAGAACAAAGTTTGCTAATCTCTTTTTCCCCTTCTTTCTGTCATTAGAAAAAAAAATTAATGAAGCATTTATTGAGTTTGAAGTAGAAGAATGAAAAGGTATGACTTAATTATTCCCTTAATAAAATGTTAACCTTTATTTGCATTTGCATTGTTCTTGACGTTTAACTCCTTTATGAAATTGCTTCCTTCCACTTCAGGTGACAATTATGCAATTTGTAACTAAAATTGTTATGAAGGTCAAGTAGATCTTGGGTTAATTTTCAAGCCCTCTTCAAGTTTTTTTTTTTTTTTTTAAGTGCAGTATGTTCACTGTGCTGCAATCACAACACTTAGAGAAATATGATTTTTGTTCTCTACTTAATGTTAGTTCATTAAACACAAAAGTGCAGTAATACACAAGCAACAGCATAGCAGAAGTTCCAACATACAGTGACACACACACACACACACACACAGAGGCACACACACACACACACACATGCGCAAACATACAGAGTAATTCTGTAAACTACTGCTCAAACTTTTTTTTGCTTAAATGTTGTTAGGAGGTTTAGATTCTTACACCATTTTACTATATTCCCATTGTGACTTTTCATACAACTTTCTCAGACTATTCTCAATGCATCTCCAGAATAGCAAAGAGACAGTTTTATTGGATTAGGAGTTATATAGCATCTCAGAACTATATTTGCAATATATGTGTCGTGCCATTCCAAGGATGCCTTATCTTAATAATTTATGTTTTATTGGGATTTATTCTGAGTAGAATTATTTGGTTTGTCTGAGCTCACTCCTTTTTACCGGAGTATCATTTTTTTTTAAATGATTCTGCACTTGCTGAATCCGAAAGTACAGGATCCCGTCAGAATTATATCTCCGATTTCACAGGCGCTTTCCGCTCACAAATGTTGCCCCGTGTCATTTCTGATGGGATATTAATGCTAACTATTTTCTTTGCTTCAAAAGTCCAGCCTCCTACATCACAGATTGCTCAAGATTACGAATGTGAGCAAAAACTGATTTATTTCAAGCAACCAGCAGTTGTACTTGAGCGAACTTGAATCGAGCAATCTTAAACTGGCTAAAATATGGAACTTTTTTTCCCTATCAAACATTGGTAAAAACAGAAATTAGATATTAGGCTGGTTGTGTTATTCATTCAAGCTTCCTTAACCACAAGAACACAGTTTTGCCAAGAGTGCCAGAGAACAGTATGAAAAGTTATCAAACATGCATAACAACATGATAAAGCTGTATGATAATTTGGGAGACTATTACACTTTTGATTCCAAATCTGTGACCGTGGAGGAATTCTTTGGAGATCTAAGTGCATTCCGGACATTATTCTTGGTAAGTAGAGATTCATCACTTCTATGCTGATAAATATATTTGTGCATGGTTCTTTCTAGCATATTGTCCAGTGTCTTACCAAATTGTGTTGATTAAAATCAAATGTTTGAAGGAAATAGATCACTAATAGACAGGCTGCATATTCAGCTTTCTATTCAATGTTCTGTTTTATTCCATTCTTTTTCTGCCTTTAGATCTGGAATTTATATATAATTTGTTGTTATATTTCAGTGTGTTTATCGGTGAAAATGTGCTGCAAAATCTTTATGGGGGAAATCGTTTTTCATCGTGTAAAATCTATACAAATATCCTGCGATAGGGAAGCAGTGGTGGATTAATCAGTCATATATCTTCTCAGACCTATTTAAAGTACGAGCATGTTCAGTTGGGATTCAATTGATTTCACTAGGATTTGGGTATTGACAGCTTTTCTGCACATTTTTCTCACTAGATGTTCTGAGTGGCAAAAGTAACCGCAGTCACAACCACAAAAAAAGCAGATATTTGTAACCCCAGCATATACTTGAGAGCTATTTAATTTTCAGAAATAATTTTGCAGGAATAGTTAAGATGGAGAAAATAATTACTTGCAGAATTTAAAGCATTCTCCTTTAAAAAAAGGGGGGGGGATTACTCCAGTTAACAATTTCCATTAATTATTATCCCCTCCAGCTCTTTGCTAACCATGACATATCCAAGGCTATTCATAATAGTTCTTACTGTTAGAAATAGCTTTTCATGGAAGAAGAGGTGCTTCTAAGAGATATAGTGTCAGTAATGTTATTATTTTTTCTCACTTAACGTGGTTCATCAAACATCCGACAATGAGTTGACTTTTACAATGTTCAAAAAAGCTCAAGGATCATATAATAGCTTCGTTTAGTAACTTTTGACCCTGTTTTCTACTCTAACCACAAAACAGAATGCAAGAGAAAATAGTTGAGGCATTTCTTTTCCAGGATATATTTGTAGATTGAAAAGAAAGATACCCGCAAAGCGACAACTGTTTCTCTTTTCTCAGCATATCAAATATTTCCCACTTTTCAAAGAGGAAGGGAAGGACTATCTTAAAATCCTAGAGCAGGCGTGTCAAACTCACGGTCCATGGGCCGTATGCGTAGCAAAGGGTGGGGGGAAGTTGTGATAATGTCATGTGACGACAGCGTGTTGTTGCGAGTTTGACATCCCTTTCCTAGAATATTGGTTGATAGAACTAGAATTTTGAGTGATCCATAAAAGGCTAGATGTCAAGGCTGCTTCACTTATTAACCAAGAAAGAAACCACTCAACTCCATTTTGCAGAATTAAGAGTACTTTTACTGATTATGAGTAAATAGAAGCTAAGCAAAGCTGGATCTGAGCAAAAGCGCGCGAAATCAGTAGATATCAATACATAACCCATTCCCCTCCCTTTGGTAACCCCAGTCCATAGTCCAATCCCATATCTCCACAGCTGTCAGGTAGGAGACATCTTCAAAAATCATCATCAGGTTGGTATGCCGGACAGTTGGCCTTGGCGGGAAACTCCCCTCCTTGCCACATGTGCAGGAGATGGTGAGAACAACTCCCAATTAATAGTCTTCCTGTACAGATTATTTCCCTCACCCAAATACCATGGCCTCCCTCCCCGTTTCAATGGCAGCCGAAAAGCAAGCAGCAAAACAGAGGCTGACACTAGAATAATGTAGTCTTGCTTGAAGCTATAGATTGATTTAATAAGTCATTATAAGATATGAGAAATGCGTTAAAAACAAACAACAACAACAACAACAACAACAACAACAACAACAACAATTCTGGAGTCCCATTGATGTTTAAGTAGTCTAGCATGACTTGTCTAGAACTTACCTGATCAATCCTGGAATAATACATTTATTTTAGATTTACAGAAACTTCATTTAAGTCATTGACCAATAAAGGTACATTCAATTGCACAAATGGTATTTAATTGCTTGCTTTATTGAATGCTACTCAATGACCGAGATAAAGTTTATGTCAGTTTGTTGATGTTCATTGCATTGATTAATCAGTTGCATATACTGATTGCCTTTCCTCAGTGGGTTCAAGGTGTTTATGTAGGCAATGTCTCTGAAAACTTAACACCACCACAATTAACTTAGTGATATAGAGATGAGAGACTGTGATTAGCCCAGAAGTGGGTTCCTACCAGTTCGCAAGAACCGGTTCGTCAAATCTACCCAACCAGTTAGAAGAGGTTCCACCAGAAAGCAGCCACACCTACAGAAGAGGTTCCAAAAATTTTTGAAACCCACCACTGACACACAGACACAAACACACACAGACACACACACAGAGAGAGACTCACACAGAGAGAGAAAGAGAAAGAAAGGAAGAAAGAAATAAAAAAGAAAAAAAGAAAGAAAAAGTGAGAGATAGATGAAAGAAAAAAAAAGGAAAAAGGGACAGAGAGACATATCCTTCGATATGATTATTCTACACTATCATGCTCATATTTATAAAACTCAGTGCCTCTGTGAAAGGTAAGGATGATTGTTGCGTTTGTGGCGCAATCAGAACATAACCAAACCAAAGATGCCTTTTAAAAAACAAGTTTACATCATAATATTCTTATGCATGCCAGTGCTGTGTGTGAGGTAATTTAAGGTGGTTCTGTCAAGTGTCGTCGGCATCTTCATATCCGGTCACATGGGCGGCAAGCCACTCCCATCCGGTCACATGGGCAGCAAGCCACTCCCACAAAGGAGGCCACACCCACAGAGTAGGTTCGAACAATTTTTGAAACCCACCACTGGTAGAAGCCTATGACACAACAAAGCAAAAGGGCTCATCATGCAAATCCTATGCTCTTCCTTTTATTCCACACCATAATCAGAATTCTAAAATTTTAAGACCTAAACGGGACCCATTAGGCAAAACATCTCCCTGTTTTGCTTCCTTCCTCTTTAAATTGGGTTCTTGCAGATGTTGTTCCCACTGGCTGCCTCTGGGTTGTTGTAATTAACTGCATCATAAGGAAAGGATGGGAAAAGACATATGCTCCAGAATACGATGCTTGCCTTGAGGGACTATTCAAACTGCCTAGAATTATCAGGGATGCTCAGTGACTTGCTGTCGCTTTTAGCACAAGAAGCCTTCCGCCAGCAGCAATCTTTAATCTGTTGAGCAACTATCAACAGTTAGTGTGCACCGTAAAACAGTTCCCAACCTTACTACATTCATTTTTAATGTTATTGTTGACTTCTAAATAACAACAGTGAGTGAGTGAGTGAGAGAGAGAGACAGAGAGAATGCACATGTATAAGATAACAGGTATAAGTATAAACATGGACATGAATGAAGGAAATGAGTACAAATAAATCGGGACAGAAGGACAGGGGCAATAGCAGGTGTGGGTTTCAACTGGTTCACGGCGGTCCACGCGGACCGGTTGGTCGATGAACCCGGAAGTAAGTAACTTCCAGGAACGCCAAAGGGCCCACACGCCCGCCCGCGCTCCTTACGGATCTTTGACGGCTTCTGCACTTCCATGCAGGCGCATGGCACATACAGTGCCTGCGTGATTCTCCGCGAGCAGCAGGAGCATCGCGCAGGCGCTAAGATTCATGTGTGAACTGCGTGTGTGCACGAGGATGCCGCCGGCGTCCACCACTGGGCAATAGGCATGCTGGTGCGCTTATGCACGCCCCCTTTAAGAACCTCTTAGGAATGGGGTGAAGTCCATGGTAGACAGTTTAAGGTTGAAGCTCTGGGGTTTTGAAGATGTAACAATGGAGTCAGGTAGAGCATTCTAGGCATTGACCACTCTGTTGCTGAAGTCCTATTTTCTGCAATCGAGTTTGGAGCGGTTTACCTTCAGTTTTATCAATTGTTTGCCTGTGTATTAATACGATTGAAGCTGGAAAAGTCATTGACAGATAGGGCATTGTAACAGACAACTATGCTTAGATCAGACAGTAGGCGGTGCAGTTCCAGATTGACCAAGCCCCAAATTTCAAGCCTGGTGGCGTAAGGGATTCTGTTGCAAGCAGAGGTCTCTTCTCATGAAATACCTCTGGACCAGGGGTGGGTTTCGACCGGTTCGCACCGGTCCCTGCGATCCAGTTGGTCGCCGAACCCGGAAGTAAGTAACTTCCGGGAACGGCGAAGCCCCCCCCCCCAAAAAAAACTCCTTAAGTTCCCCCCCCCAAAAAAAACCTTAGAACAAGGTTAACAGCATGAGAGCAAGAACATAAACTGTATATCCTTTTGGATCTTCAATTTCCTCTCATAGTTGAACTTCCTAAGAAATGTTCTCTTTCATGAAGTTATTTTCATGCTATTAGTACACATCAATAAGAAAGGAATGTTTAAAGACAGCTGGGTGGATCATACACCTCTTCCAATTCCTTTCTCCTTTTGTTGCTGCTATAGATTAACATGAAAACGTTTTCTGCCTTTGGGACTTGCTATTTAGGAAGAAAAGCAAAGTTATGTGGTGCCCTTGACTTGCTTATTTACTTTTCTTCCTTCCGCTACTTTTGGAATTTTATCCGAGAATTACTTTCTTGTATTAAAAGTAAACTTTGAATGGAAATTTGATCTCCTTTGTAGGATTCCCACCTCACCCCACCCCTCACCTCAGTTTCACACTTCATGGACTGTATGATCTTCATTTGAAGAGGAAAAACTTTCTATAGGTTAGAGTGGCAATGTAACACATTATGGGAAATAATGCTAGAAAACCCTTTTTTAAATGAAACACTAAAATGGACCATGGCATGAAAGAAAATGCCAGCATCAAAATCTCATTGGGTTTCAAGGGTGCTGAGCAAATTGAGTGTTCTGACCTAGGCTTCATCAAATCACGAAACAGACTCCTTGTGTGTCCCCCCCGCAAAAAAACCCTTTTATTTGGCTAAAGTGAATTACTTGCATTCACATCCAGCAAAGTCCCGGCAAACAGTTTTTCAAGGGTGAAATGCAAACACAGACCTTATCAGTCCTTGGATAGTTGCCAGGTCGATAGCTTCCAGACGCAACACTGTAGAAATACTTGGCAAGGAGTCTCTGAGAGTCACAAACAAATCTTCACACTAATTAAGCGAACTAATTGTCTCCTGCAAACTCCACTCCTCTTTTGCTCCTCTGTATTCCCTATGGTAGGGGCCATTCACCATCCCCTTTTGCCCTTACTCACGAGTCAACCGTTGTTCCTTAATTGTTCCCTTCTTCTGGCAGCTCTGCGTAGAAGAGCTGCCAGAAGACAGGAACAACTAAAAAAGCAGGGTCAACCTGGGAGTAAAGCCACACCTTGGAGGCAATTGGCTCTACCCATAGGAAACAAAAGAGGAGCGAAGGGGGAGTGGGCTTTTGCAGGAAACAATTTGTTTCTTCGGTCCTTTCAAGAGAGGAAAGTTCTGTTTGGGATTATAAGAGATTCTGTGCCAAGTGTTGCCTAGTTTGGAAACTAGTTATCTGTCAGCTCTCCAAGCAAGATAAGGTTCGTGTTGATAAATATTCCTCTGAAAGACTGTTTGGCAAGCCCTGCTGACTGTGAATGAAAGGAATTCATAGTTGTGTAAATAAAAGAGGTTTTGCTGCTTCATGCGTGTTAAGGAAGCCTTGGTCAGAACAACTATAGCAACTTGTCCAGTTAGTCACAATGAGCCCAGTGTTTCATATTCATTTCTTTAACATGAATTAAGTGAGGCAGAGGACAAAGAGAGTTACAGGGTAGGGCTGTGTGAGAATCTGCAGTATGGTAACAGTACATAAAAATGTCCCAAAGTCTTTGTAAAATCCACCTAAAAAGAGAGGTCCTTTGTGCTTCTCAACAGCTTGGCTGTTGTCTTACAGACATTTCATTGCCCAAACTACGTAACAGTCATCAGTGCTCTGATGATATTACCTAGTTGGGTAAAGAAATGTTTTTAAGAGTTCTGAACTGTGTTAACTGGACATTTAAGAGGGACGGAGTTGTTGGACTGTGTCAGTTCTGCAGAAAACTCATTCTATATTTCATCACGGGATGATTAAAAAACACACCTTGCATCCTAAATATATGGAAAACAGTTTAGAAACCAGCCACTAGTTGAATAATTGACAATGTGGAGAGATTATATTTTTTTTTGTGGAAGTTATTCAGAATCAAAACTGCTTTTCAGATTGACAATCAACACTAATTGTGAATTTGTCAACACACAAGGGATTTCTTTTTAGGACGGCTTGTGGGATTAAATTTCTGCAGTTGCCTCTTAAAAATAATTTAATTAATGCATTGCAGAACCAAAATCAATTGTCAGAGATGAAATGGAGGCCTTCATTACGGTGGTTCATGGCCTGTCCACATCAGAATTCAGATATGAATATTAACAATGAATTGGATTCCATGATGTCTCATAGGGGTGCCACTTCTTTAAATGAATGAAGTGACCCTCGTCTTTTGTAGGACTGGACAAGTAACAGCCCAAATCTCATCCTTCAATACTTTCACATCCCTCAGTCAAAACAGCGACATTTTAAAGGTGTGATTATTACATTTTTCTTCCTTTAAAAAAAAAAAATCAGTCCTTCATGATGCTTGTAATTTGTAGTTTGTTTCAAGTGGGCCTGTTTGAAGCTGGATGGTTATTTTCCTTTGGCCTTTCATGTAACCGAATCCATGAACGTGAATCGTATATGACCAATTAATTTGATTTTGCAAGTATTGTCAGGGAATGGGCTTTGTTTACACGTCATAGCTATTTATTTCCTTGGAAATGGAATGCTCTGAAGGTGAATCATTCAAGGTTAAGTAGATGAGTACAAGAGAATCCAGAATCACTGGCAACAGTGAAGTGTGTGTGATAGATAGATAGATAGATAGATAGATAGATAGATAGATAGATAGATAGATAGATAGATAGATAGATAGATGATAGATAGATAGATAGATAGATAGATAGATAGATAGATATAGATATAGATAGATATAGATATAGATATAGATATAGATATAGATATAGATATGTGTGTGTGTGTGTGTGTGTGTGTGTGTGTGTGTTTTATATATATATATATATATATATATATATATATATATATATATATATATATATATATATATATATATATATATATATATATATATATATATATATATATATATATATATATATATATATATATATATATATATATATATATATATATATATAAGTCACAACCCCTGGTATGCCCCAATTATGGGAGGAAGCTAACTGCTTCCATTCTCTGTCAATCGCCTCGTCACAAGAGGAATCATGACAGAAACCCAATATTTTTACTGTTGTCTTTGTTATATTTGTGTTTTAAAGGTTCAAAACCCAGTAAGGGTATGGCTAGCTGATGAGAGCTAAATAGCTTGAAATAGATCTATACTAGTCTCCCTTTATTTATTTATCAGCACAAATAAAACACACACACACACACACACACAGACACACACACACACATATATGTGTGTGTGTGTGTGCGTGTGTCTGTCTGTCTGTCTGTCTGTCTGTGTGTGTAAGTGTAAAATCTTTATTGTCATTGTACTTAAATACAACGAAATTGGTTCATCAAAATTTTCCCACTGGAAAATATCAAAATAACGAAGCCTTACTTTTATGAATGGGAAACACTACAGAGACCTTAAGTCAGTGTAATGTTGATCTCCCCGATCCCTTATTAGCAGAGGCTTTTCTTAATTGTCAAGGTTGATGTTAAAAATGTACAAATGGCTGCAAAACAAGAATAAAATAAAATAAAATTAATTAAATTAAGCCGAAAAACAATATATATGAATATATATAGAACTGTCTTTAAAGGTGTGTAAATATAGAAGCGAAATATAATATACATGTACCGGTATGATGACATGACAATGTTGATATAATGACTGTAAGGTGTTGTAGAAGGGAAAAAAAAATAATTTAAAAAATCTGCTAAAAAAAATGTTCTCAGGATAATTCTCAAAAATAGATCCAGTAAGACGGAAGATGCTTCTCTCAAATTAGAAAGTTAATCAAATCAGAGTGATGGGCAGGTTGAAAATATAGCATGAATTTTAGTAAAGAAAAAAAAAACAGTATGCGTATTTCTGTGTGTGGGGTGTGCCCCCCCCCCCCCCGAGATCAACGGAAAAACTTACCTCTACAGAAACACAACCACACACAGTAGTATTCTTGAGGATAAAACAGCTTGGCTGTTTTTATTTTTTGTCCTTTTCTTTACAAATAGACCTCAACTTACATCCTCAATTTATTGTTTGTTCATTTCATTGAGCCCCCAAATTTTCATTGCTAGACAAGACAGTTGTTAAGTGAGTTTTAAGTTTGGCTTTTGGTCCCATTCTTTTCAAACAAAACACAGTGTCGTATTAGACACTTTTCTTCAATATATTTTATAGAATTCTGTACTCTTCAAAGATTCAGTGGTGAATGTGTATCCACCTGAGTGCGATCAGTGTTTTTTAAAATAGGGAGTGTTGCTTTGACATTCCAATTTCCACTTTGTATAGTGGGCAGAGTTTGCAAATAATGTTAGCAACATGTAGAAGTACTTCTAGATACCTGTGTAACACTTAGAAGAAGAAACATTATGGGTATTCCTAGTATCTAGTGACTACACAACTGTCTTTCACAGATCTATAGTAAAATCCTCACAGACAATATCTGGCTATTAGTTTTGTTTTATTACTCGTCCCTGGGCTATTTATTTTAAAAAAAAAACCTCAAAAGACAAGGAATTGTCATTATTTCAACTTCCAAGTTATTGATCGGGCTTGGTACTTGTGTGACTGTGTGATCTTCCAAGGAGATTTTTTTTTTTCTTGTAGAAAGCAAAAAGAAAACAACCTCCAAAATTTCAAATGTCAGAGCCTTAGATAACTTGGATCTTAGTCTCGGTCAAACACAACATCTTTGTGTTGCTAATTCAGGTGCTCACCTTAAATCTTTCAGTCTTAGCGCTTCTGAGCTGACTCCTTTGATCCAATTTGTGTTAAAATAATAACACAGGCGGCTTCTGTACCGAGCATTTTCCTACCAACTCGTAAAATTTCCAGGAATAGAAGATAAGAGAATAACAGAGTTGGAAGGGACCTTAGAGGTCTTCTAGTTCAACCCCCTGCTTAGGCAGGAAACCCAACACCATTTCAAACAAATAATTATCCAACATCTTCTTTAAAACTTCCAGTGTTGGAACATTCACAACTTCTGGAGCCAAGTTGTTCCACTGATTCATTGTTCTCACTGTCAGGAAATATCTTCTTAGTTCTAAGTTACTTCTCTCCTTGATTGCTTCTTGTCCTGCCTTCAGGTGCTTTGGAGAATAGCTTGACTCCCTCTTCTTTGTGGCAACCCCTGAGATATCAGAACACTGTTATGATGTCTCCCCTAGTCCTTCTTTTCATCAGACATGCCCAATTCCTGCAACCGTTCTTCATATGTTTTAGCCTCCAGTCCCCTAATCATCTTTGTTGCTCTTCTCTGCACTCTTTCTAGAGTCTCCACATCTTTTCTACATTGTGGCGACCAAAACTGGATGTGATATTCCAAGTGTGGCCTTACCAAGGCATTATATAATTCTATAAGCAAGAAGCAGAAGAGGCTAAACTAGTTCAAGGCTGCGAGTTGAAAAGTTGGGAGGTTGAAAATCCATATTTCGCTCATTGCAGAACGATGTGTTTTGCCACACTGCTTTTTACCCCCATTTTGCTGCTTCCGTACTCTTTATCTGCCAGTTAGAGAATTTTATCACAATCGTTTGGCTTGCTAAGAATCATAATCTTTTATGGCATCCCTCAGAAGTTCCGTGTCAGGCCTAATGCTTCTGTGCACTGTTCGCTGCAAACTGGGCCTGTTGTTACTGTTGTTATTTCTGCTTCACACCACCCACTGGGAAACATGGAAACTCAGTGCTTGCCGACTGCTTTGGTACCCATTTCTGAAAAGGTCTTGCTTGTTTATTTCTGTTTGGTTGAAACAATTGACTCCTTGGGGGATGACTTTTCAGATTCGTAAGAATTAATGAATGGCTGGATGGATCCTTCAATGTACTCATGGACATTTTTTTGGCAGTATTAGACAAATATCTGCTTAGCCATTTCAAATTTCGATTTTCTGTTGTTTATTGCACAGAAATGCACAGGTACAGTATAGGTGGTACCTTGCTCAATAGTAGTAACTGTGAGAGGGATCTTGGAGTCCTAGTGGACAACCATTTAAATATGAGCCAGCAATGTGCAGCAGCTGCCAAAAAAGCCAACACAGTTCTAGGCTACATAAACAGAGGGATAGAATCAAGATCACCTGAAGTGTTAATACCACTTTGTAATGCCTTGGTAAGGCCACACTTGGAATACTGCATTCAGTTTTGATTGCCACGATGTAGAAAAGATGTGGAGACTCTAGAAAAAGTTTAGAGAAGAGCAACAAAGATGATTAGGGGACTGGAGGCTAAAACATATGAAGAACAGTTGCAGGAATTGGATATTTAATGAAAAGAAGGACTAGGGGAGACATGATAGCAGTCTTCCAATATCTCAGGGGTTGCCACAAGGAAGAGGGAGTCAAACTATTTTCCAAGCACCTGAGGGCAGTACAAGAAGCAATGGGTGGAAATTAATCAAGGAGAGAAGCAACTTAGAGCTGAAGAGAAATTACCTGACAGTTAGAACAATGAATCAGTGGACCAGCTTGCCTCCAGAAGTTGTGAATGCTCCAACACTGGAAGTTTTTAAGAAGATGTTGGATAGCCATTTGTTTGAAGTAGTGTAGGGTTTCCTGCCTAGGCAGGGGGTTGGACTAGAAGACCTCCGAGGTCTTTTGGAAGGGCTTTTTAAAACCTCAATTGGTCTTGAGTGTAATTGCACATCTACTTTGCAACTGACCACATGCTTCAAACCAAAAGGGATTTGTGATTTCATAATTTTAATAATTTATCATTGCAGTTCTCATCTCAGTCAAGTCAGTGTGTTTTTGTTGAATCTGAAAAAGTAGCTGTGATGTGTGATAAACTCATTTATGTTTTATTTGTGATGAAGTGGCAAAATAACAAAGTCAACTTAGTGAATCCTAGTAGAAAATAGAATAGCAGAGTTGGAAGGGACCTCAGGGGTCTTCTAGTCCAACCCCCTGCCTATGCAGGAAACCCTACACCACTTCAGACAAATGGTTATCCAACATCTTCTTAAAGACTTCCAGTGTTGGGGCATTCACACCTTCTGGAGGCAAGTTTGTTCCACTGATTAATTGTTCTAACTGTCGGGAAATTTCTCCTTAGTTCTAAGTTCTTCTTAGTTCTAAAATCTTGTTTTCACTACTCCATTTGAAGTCCTTCTGTTATCATGTAACTTGCCTTAAAAATCTAATTTCTCAAGCAAAATATTCATTTCTTCCTTCAATTAAGTCAAATGAGGTCTCAGACAGACCTTAAATTGAAAATAAAAATTGATCTTTTTGTCTTAAAAAAAGAAAGACTTTATCACCCTTTCACTTATCAATCAGATAGTAACCATTTCTAAATATTTATGTTGTTTTAATTTCATTTCCCCTCCATACAATTATTTTTTTTTAGATGAGTCAGTAACTTCTGTAATCTTCCTTACTTAGACGTTTTGTTCATTTATTATTATTTTTCTCTGCATGACAAATCTGCCACAAAGTTTTTTTTCCCCCTTTCATTTGTTTTTCATTTAATCTTTTTTTTTCCTCCAGGCGCCTTATTAGAAAGTGAAAAATTACCCTTTTATTATATATACTTTCATCATCTCTTTTTATTGTTAACCTGCAGAAATCAGTTGCCATAGCAGACATGCTAAATGGATTAGCTTAATGCAATTTACTGTTTCTTTTTTTCAAGCCTCTGTAATTTGTACTTTTTGTAGTTATAATTATTTTTTTAAGACAGACAGACAGACAACTATCCATCCATCTAGTGGAGGGATTCAGCCAGTTTGCACCTATTATTAACTTTCTAAGCAGTTCGGGGAACCGGTTGTTGGAAGAAATCTCCTTTTGCTTTGGTTTTTTTTCCCACTTTGCATGGCTAATCCTGTAAGGAAGGCAAGAAGGAAACATTCTGGTATTGTTTCTAGCCTAATCTTTATTGCCTTGCTTACAGCAATAGCAATAGCAGTTAGACTTATATAGCGCTTCATAGGGCTTTTAAGTGGTTTATAGAGTCAGCATATTGCCCCCAACAACAATCCGGGTCCTCATTTTACCCACCTCGGAAGGATGGAAGGCTGAGTCAACCCTGAGCCGGTGAGATTTGAACAGCCGAACTGCAGAACTGCAGTCAGCTGAAGTAGCCTGCAGTGCTGCATTTAACCACTGCGCTACCTTGGCTCTTACAGAAACTGCCTCTCCAGTTAACCCTTATTACATTGTAACAGCTAAGGCGAAGTGCCCATCGACGTGAGAGACATCGAGTTGGCCACACCCACCCAGTCATATGACCACTGAGCCCCGCCTATCCAGCTGGTCATTAGGTCAGAAAAACGGTTGTTAAATTATTTGAATCCCACCACTGCATCCATCCATCAAGGGCACACACAGACGTATAGAACTCTTGAAAACTCTGTCTAGCAAAATTGTAACTGTCTATTCTTATCCTAAAGCATAGAACCGAAAGCTAATCTTCTCATTAACATGCTTCAATTAACACTTAATTAGCATCTTCCAGCATGAATCTTCTACCCGGACCAGGAAAATTGATTTCTGTTTCTGCTGCTATAGAAGAATTAAACAAAGTTGCAGAGACTTTCTGCTGTCAACAGAGCAACAACAAAAATGTCATTTTCCTAATATTTTGCAAAATAGAATGAATGTCAGCAAACATATTAACCTGCTAACTTAAGTGGGGTTTTTTATTTATTTATTTATTTTTCCCACCAAAGGTTTTTGTATACAATGTGTAGAATTTATTATATATTCCACTCAAATGGATTTTCTTTTTTCTTTTTTTTTTACTTTTCCTGGGAGAGGAAAAAAAAATCATTATTATGGATTTATACAATTAATAGTGCACCTTGAATTTCCGCAGAAAAAGGAGGTGCTGCTTTAGAAGGAAGGCATGTTGTCAGCCGGTTACGCTAAAGGACAAAATGGGCTAATAACAAAACGAAACAAAACAAAATCATTTTCTCGGTGCCCCTTATCTTTAAAAAGAAGAAAAAATATCAAATGGAATGAATGGGTAGATAAGAATGTCATCTGGTTTTAAAAAGAAAAACGGAAACGCTCCTAGTTTTTTTATTAATTTTATATGCACATCTGAATATTAGCTTCAACCCTCATAGAGCCGAGGTGGCGCAGTGGTTAAATGCAGCACTGCAGGCTACTTCAGCTGACTGCAGTTCTGCAGTTCGGCTGTTCAAATCTCACCGGCTCAGGGTTGACTCAGCCTTCCATCCTTCCGAGGTGGGTGAAATGAGGACCCGGATTGTTGTTGGGGCCAATATGCTGACTCTGTAAACCGCTTAGAGAGGGCTGAAAGCCCTATGAAGCGGTATAGAAGTCTAACTGCTATTGCTATTCATTGGGTCTTTTCTATCAAGCTTGCTCACTTCATATGCCAGTGATGATGAAGCTTTTAGTTGGCTGAGTTGGAATGATGACATGCTTGTCCACAGAGATGGCTTTGTGTGCCACAGGTTTTCCATCACAGTCATATGCCATCAAAATTAATTTAGGGCAGTGATACAAATCCTGAACTTTGGGCACTGACCGATCAACTCCTTCAGTGCTATTATTGTAACTATTACCTTTCCCATCAGACTGGATGCCGGAGCAAGTGACGCTCATAATTTAAGATGTGTTAGCTGGTTTCATTTTTTTTTTTAAAAAAAATCTCAATAGTTTCAGTTCTTTACCGTCTTTTTATCCAATACAGTTTGTTAATTGTGACCTGTAACGTGCTCAGATCTGTTTGTGTAACCAAAAAGACATGAAGCGCATACTGTGGAACAGGTAGAAATCATTTCTCAGCCTCGTTCCCCACGCCGGATTTTTGATTGAAATGACAACAACAACCGCCAAAGGCCTCTTTGACAAGTGGGCAGCGGGCACAACATTTGTCTAACTTGCCCGAGGCGGTTTTGGAAACAGTAATTTGCAAAGTACTGGAAGGTTGTTGAAAAGGAAAAGCACAACAAAAGGAAAAAAAAATGTTATGATTTGTAATTGCCAGTGTCAGAAAGGAATTTATGAAGTTCAAAAAGTTGTCCCAAGATTAAATGCTTCATTATTGTTTTGCTATCCCTTATATTCATTTTGGCAGGTGAAAAGTTGTTAGCTACTGGGCTTCTAATTTGAGTAGAGTAGAGTAGAGTAGAGTAGAGTAGAGTAGAGTAGAGTAGAGTAGAGTAGAGTAGAGTAGAGTAGAGTAGAGTAGGCTAAAACATATGAAGAACTGGGTATGTCTAGTTTAATGAAAAGAAGGACTAGGGGAGACATGATAGCAGTGTTCCAATATCTCAGGGGTTGCCACAAAGAAGAGGGAGCCAAACTATTCTCCAAGGCACCTGAGGGCAGAACAAGAAGCAATGGGTGGAAACTAATCAAGGAGAGAAGCAACTTAGACCTGAGGAGAAATTTCCTGACAGAACAATTAATCAGTGGAACAACTTGCCTCCAGAAGTTCTGAATGCCCCAACACTGGAAGTCTTTAAGAAGATGTTGGATAGCCATTTGTCTGAAACGGTATAGAGTTTCCTGCCTAGGCAGGGGGTTGGACTAGAAGACCTCCAAGGTCCCTTCCAACTCTGCTATTATATTGTAGTAGAGTAGACCGGGGAAAGGGGCAGGGTGCATGAGGGAGACGTGTACCCATGTGCAGGGGGTGCACACATGTGGGGTCAGCCACACATGTATGGGGTGCAGAGGGAGCCGGGGGGGGGGGAGGAGTGAAATCTCCCCCCATGGCCCATTTTTGCTCCCAGGAGGCTGCAGGGAAGCCTACTAGGCCCAAAATGGGTTGTGGGGCGGTCAACACTATAGATATAATTCTAGCAATAGCAATAGCAATAGCAGTAGACTTATATACCGCTTCATAGGCCTTTCAGGCCTCTCTAAGCGGTTTACAGAGAGTCAGCATATTGCCCCCAACAACAATCTGGGTCCTCATTTTACCCACCTCGGAAGGATGGAAGGCTGAGGCAACCCTGAGCCGGTGAGATTTGAACCGCTGAACTGCTGATCTAGCAGTAGCCTGCAGTGCTGCATTTAACCACTGCGCCACCTTTCCTTTTCCTGTCTAATACAGGATAAGGATAAATAAATACACGGACCATGCTGGGTTATCAACTAGTTGTTTCATAAAAAATCATGGTGCTTTGAAAGGTGACATTATGCTATGCATTTTTCTCCCCTCCAGGCACCTACAAGCCTAATCTATAACAAATGAAGTTCCCCTAGATTTTCTCTGCCTAAAACAACTCCTCTCTTTCCTCTGATTGATACAGGATGCGTTGAAGGAAAACCATAAAAGAAGAGAAATGGAGGAAAAGACCAAGAGAGCCAAACTTGCCAAAGAAAAAGCAGAACGCGAAAAATTGGAACGGCAGAAGAAGAAAAAGCAGCTGATTGACATGAATAAAGGTAAGGCGACGTGGGCGGAGCCAGAATTGAGAGCTCAGTAAATGCCCCGCCCCACTTTAATTTGGCCTTTAGGAAGGGCATAGAAATCTGGTCCTCCCAGTTGGTCTGGGGCCTGAGGGGCCTCTGACCTCTGGAGGCAGATGACATGTTAAGAAGATGATTTCATCCTTGTACTGTCCACCTCCTGGCTTCCCGTTTATTCGTTGATTTAGTACACTTTATTTATTCATTTTATTTAATCAGTTATCATTTTATTAATTTATAATATGACATACAAAAGCAAATATTAGGGAAATTAGGAAAGGAAAAACAGAAGTGGATAATAGGGGAAGAGAGAAAGCAAGGGGGAAAAAAAAGGGCATTGACTTCCAACTCCTTTGGTGCAGTAAAATAAGGCATTAAAATCTACCCTCAACTTTCTCTGCCGTCCCCTTCTTCTTTTGCCCCCAATCGTTCCCAGCATTAGGCTCTTCTCCAGTGATTCCTTCCTTCTTATTAGGTGGCCAAAGTCTTTGAGTTTCCTCTTCAGGATCTGGCCTTCTGAAGAGCAGTCAGGGTTGATCTCCTCTAGGACTGACCAGTTTGATCGCCTTGCAGTCCAAGGGACTCACAGGAGTCTTCTCCAGCAT